>NC_050091.1:13706610-13810291 GCF_009764565.3 Dermochelys coriacea
CCCCCTCCCCCATCTAAACCACCCTTCTCTAAAATGCTAAAGGCCAGTGAGGTACTTCAAATGCTTCTGAAAATCACCAGTGGTGCCCCCAGTCCCTTGAAAGTCTAGTCCCTGGCTTTGAAATCCTCTTTCTTCTCTTGCCAGGACCCGGTTCTCTGGAAAACATAGCAGTGACCGGGATGGAGTCCCCCTTGTTCCTGGGCTTGCTGTCGTCTGCCTTTGTGACTCTCTTGTTTAAGATCTAGCGTGTTCGGTGGATGCAGTGGAAGGAGAGGAGGCTCGGGCAGAGAGGGAGAGCGCGCGAGAGAGACCTTCTCCTTTCCGAGAGAGACGAAGAGAGAATAAAAAGAAATAAATCTTATCAAGAACCCCAGCACTGTGAGGGAAATGTGAAAAAAGAAAAAAAGAAAAAACGACAAAAAAAAATATGAATTTCTTTCTACGGCCATTTTCCGTCACTTTCCATCCCAGACACTTCCAGCTGGACTTGTTCTAAAGGGACAAACAAACTGGCCTGCAAAGACACAGGGCTTTAAAGGGTTAACGGCCAGTGCTTCTGTGCCCCGTGGGGGCCCCTGCAATAGGGCTTGTGGTGAGGTGTTGTTCCCCTTCTCTGGGAGAGTTTGGGGTTCTCAGCTGCCGTGAAAGACGAGCTTTCCTGGCTTTCACAAATGTGGGGGGCTGGGCCTTTCTGTAGCACATGGAGTTTTTGAGTGGGGAATTTCCCTGGTTTGGGGCTGAAAAATTCCTCAGCAAACAAAGTTTCTTGGGCTGAGAATGAGCGTTGTTTACACAGGTTTTGGACTCTGAATTTCCTGATTTCATGAAGCTTTCCTGGCTGAGATTTTCCTTCGTTCACAAAGTTTTCCAGGCTGAGAATTCCCTTGGTTTACACAGGTCTGAGGCTGAAAATACCCTTAATTTACAAAGGTTTTTGGGCTGAAAATGTCCTTAATTCACAAAAAAAATTGGGCTGAGAATCACCCTTGTTTACCCGGGTTTGAGGCTGTGAATTTCCCTTGTTCACAACCTTTTTGGGGCTGAGAATGGCTCTGATTGACACAGGTTTGAAGCTGGAAATGTCCTTAGTTCACAAAATTTTGTGGGCTGAGGCTTATCCTAATTTACACTGAGTTTGGCTTGAGAATTTCCTTAATTCACAAAGGTTTTAGGGACTCAGAATTTCCCTAGTTTAGTTCACAGGATTTTGTGGACTGAAAATTACTCCAGTCCTGGGTGCAGATTTATTTCGTTCATGAAGTTTTCTGGGGTGAGAATTTCCCTGGTTTACTGAGTTTTCGGGTGAGCCTTTCCTTTATCCAGCGGTTTTTTTGTGAATTTCCTTAGTGAACAAACCAAAGCAAAAAATATCCCCCTTTTAGCTGTCAGTTGCCTCACTTAATCCAGTGATTTGCCCCAGCGGGAAGTTTTTCACCTAATAAATTCTGTTGCCTGGCAATTTTCATCGTTCATGAAGTTTTGTGGCCTGCAAATTGCCTTCAGTCAGTGCCAGTTTTTTGCCTGGGAATTCCCCAGGATCACAAAGTTTTGGGGGGTGAGAATTTCCTTCATTTTTCAATCATTTCCCCACCCCCTGGCTCAGAGAAGACAGAACTGGAAGCTGGCTGCCGCCTGGGGATTTAGATTCAACACCTTGATTCTGCTACATCCCTGCACTCTCGGCAAGAGGGGGCTCACATGCCCTGCTCAGGTGTCTGGCTTCCCAGCCCTGGACGGAGGAAGGCTCATAGCTGAGCATTGGAACCACCCGTCTCTTCGGCTGAGGAGATCCCCTGCCCTCTCTCCGAGCACGGGGGCGCGGCTGGTCAGGTCCGAGACATCTCATCTGCTGCTCTCAATCCCCACCGAGCCAGAGTGAGTCAACCGGGAGGGGACTGCTTGGGACGGGTTTCATGGGGCTCAGGCTTCGAGCAGTTGCCGGGGGGGCAGGGAGTAGGGGGGTGGGCTTCTCCTGGGGCCTGACAAATGTTTGCAAAGTTGGTGTCATTGTCCGCAAAGTGGGGACCTGGTAGCGGGAGACCAGGAGACCCTACAATAACAAAGGGGCCCACTCAGTCCCAGCTGCTGCAATGATGCACCAGTTTGCCGATCCCCTCTGCTTGTGGGAGATGTTAGAGTAACAGAACATGAATGCAGTCCTGGCATTTATGAGAGACCCTACATTAACAACCAGCATGTGTACAGCCTTGTCCTTCCCAAGAGACCCTACAATAACAAACTAGCCTGTGTACAGTGCTATCCTGCCCAAGAGACCTTACAATAATAACCAGCATGTTTACAGCCTCGTCCTGCCCAACAGACCCTACAATAACAAACTAGCATGTGTTCAGTCCTATCTTGCCCAAGAGACCCTACAATAACAACAACAGCCCTCCCCCTCCCCAAAGACCCTACCATAACAACTGGTATGCGTACAGCTCTATCCCTCCCGAGAGACCCTACAATAACAAACCAGCATGTGCACAGCCCTCCCTCTCCCAAAAGACCCTACAATAACAACTGGTATGCATACAGCTCCACCCATCCCGAGAGACCCTACAATAACAAACCAGCATGTGTACAGCCCTACCTATCCTGAGAGACCCTATAATAACAAAACCAGGGCAGTCAGTATCAACTTTCCTGAGAGATCCTACAATAACAGATGGATATTTATCACCTTAATGAAATTAAGTTAATGAATCTGACTAAGGAATTTCCTTCATCCTTTGTAATAAGGATTTGGGCTGGCTGGGAGGCATTACACAGCGGTTTGTTATCGCAGGGTCTCCTTGGAGTGCTGGAGGTTGCTCGCTTGGCTTGTTATTATGTGGCCTCCTGGGAATAGCTGGGCTGTATAGACTTGGTATAGTATTGTAGGGTCTCCTGAGAATGCCAGAAGTTGTGCAGGCTTGACGCATTATTGCAATGTCTTTTGGGAGGGCTGGGGGAGTGGTGCAGGCTTGTCTTATTATTGTAGGGTCTCCTGAGAGTGCCAGGGGCTGTGCACGCTCAGTTTATTATTGTAGGGTCTCCTGAGAATGCCAGAAGTTGTGCAGGCTTGACGTATTATTGCAATGTCTTTTGGGAGGGCTGGGGGGCGGTGCAGGCTTGTCTTATTATTGTAGGGTCCTTTGGGATGGCTGGGAGTTGTGCAAATTAGGATTATTATCGTAGGGTCGCCAGGAAGTGCAGGGACTGTGCTCGCTTGGCTTATTATTGTAGGGTCTCTTGAGAGTGCCAGGGGCTGTGCACGCTCAGTTTATTATTGTAGGATCTCCTGAGAGTGCCAGAGGCTGTGCACGCTCAGTTTATTACTGTAGGGTCTTCTGGGAGCCAGGGGCTGTGCAGGCTTAGTTTATTATTGTAGGGCCTCCTGGGAGAGGTGTGTGTTTGCATACACCATGAGAGCAGAACTCCTTCCAGGCGTATTACCTGGTAAACATCTCCATCGCTGATCCTCTAAGGTCCTAGGACGATAGGTTATTCGATGTGCTCATCTAGATGTGTAAGCAGCTCACTCCATGCGACCCCAGATCAGACCCCTGGGCCCATCGAGGCTGGTATCCCGCCTCTCTCCCAATGGATCAGCTCGGGGGGTGGGCATGTCTCCCACAGGGAGCTGCCGTTTCAGGGAACAGCGCAAAAGATCCCGCGGTTCTGGGATAGCCGGGCGGGAATCAGATCCTCCATTTTCGCAGGAAAATCCACAATTTTTGAAACTCCCGAAAAGGAACCAAACGAAATTTGAAACTTTCTGTGAAATGAAACTCTGGAAGGGGAGGGGGTCATTTTGGGTCGATCACCTCGTTCTGGTCCCGTTTTGGTACATATATATTTTTTTAACTTCGTTTTTCCCTACTATATTTTATACTATATACTCCCCACTGTATTTTCCACTGCATGCATCCAGTGAAGTGAGCTGTAGCTCACGAAAGCTTATGCTCAAATAAATGTGCTAGTCTCAAAGGTGCCACAAGTCCTCCTTTTCTTTTTGCGGATCCAAACTAACACGGCTGCTACTCTGAAACCGTTCTATAAAAGCAATCTTTAAACGAAAAAAAGAGAAAGTTCCACTGGAGAATTTCCAACTGCTCTGGGGAACACCCTGAAACTCCAGTGGGAATTTTCCCCCCACCGGATTTTTTCTCAGCACAGAACAGGGAGTAAAAACATCATCGGATCAGACACGTGGGTCAGGGCTGGGTTGACAAAGAGAATCTTGGTCACCTCGACTGAGCTGTGAACAAACGTCCCCAGGTTTTTGGCCTGGGAATTTCCTTCGTTTTTTGGGTTTTTAAAACAATGGTAAATGTCTTTTGTTCCAAGTGTGTCTGTCCATGTGCAGTGTGCTTGCCCGGGCGCTAGATTTAGCCACGTTATTTTTTTTTATTTTTTTTTTATGGTACCAGCAAACATAAAACTGCGTAACAAAGATGATTCGCTCAATAGCGGTCATTATTATTGATCAGGTGTGTGATGGTCGTGCCCAGAACCCCCCATCATGGACCAAAGCCCTATCGCACCAGGCGCTGTACGTTTGAGGGCCATTTATTAGGTGTGTTACGGTAACACCCAGGTGCTGCAGTCATGGCCTAGGACCCCAGTGAGCTGTTTATTAGGTGTATGATAGTGTCAGCCAGAACCCCAGCTAGAGAGGAGGGTGCATGGGCCCCCCCCCCGCATACCTGGGTTCTATTTCTGGCTCTGCCAAAGACTTCCTGGGCCATCTTGGGCAAGTCACACCCAGCCTCAGTTTCTAAGCCCAGCACTGGGGGCGCTGTGTGTAGGGAGTGGGGTGGGGGGTTCTCCCCTGGCAGGCAGGGCCGGCCCCGATGTCCCAGCATGGCACAAGGGGGCACTGTGCTTCAGGGGGCAGGATACCGGGCTAGATGGGCAGGCCACTCACTGGCTGGACGCGCGAGCTGGGGCTGGGGGTGGCAGGAATCAACGGGCAGCATTGACGCGCCAGCTGCTGAGTGCCCAGAAACCAGGAGCCTCTCACTGCTCATGGGTCTTGTTAACCCCTTCCACCCACCAGTGACTGCACCTCAGCCACAGAGCTGCGGGAGGGGGCAGGGCTGAGATCGCTGGGGGCTGCGGGTCAGGAGTGAGGGGCACCGGGGAGCTAAGGACTGGGCTGGCAGGGGGCTGGGGGGCAGGGCTGGGATGGCAGGAGGCTGCAGGTCGGGAGTGAGGGGCACCAGCAGAGCTGGGGGGAGAGCAGAGCTGGGGTCGCTGGGGGCTGTGGGTCGAGACACTAAGTCTAGAATCTCCCATTGTTCCAGTTTCTGTTCACGAATCTCACATCTCTCATCTCCCCCCGCAGAGAAATTCCCCCCCCCTCCGACCTTCCGCCATCAGCCGTAGGGGGACCCTGCTCCCTTCCTCATGCGTGTGGCCCCCTTGGGCCAGTTTCAGATGTTGCTCTATATGGGTATAATTCATCCCTCCATCCATGCTCCATATGCACCCATCCCCCAATCCATCCCCCCCCACCACATCCATCCCTCCAGCCCCCCCACCCCACCCCACCCCTCCAGCCATCCATCTCCCCACCCCTCCATTCATCCACAGATACACCCCTCTGTCCGTCCGTCCCACCCTCCATTCCCATACATCTCCTCCATCCTTCCATCCCCACATCCCCCCCTCTCCCCCCGCCATCGGTCGGGCAGGATAATCTAGGCAAAGCCAGTCCATGCTCGCAAGGGGCCGGGGGGGGGGGGGTCACTGGAGTCGTAAACGTCTGCAGAACCATCCATTCAATGTTATTCGCTCTGCGGCCGGTGGAGGGGGGGGGGCACTCGCTCCGCTGCCCTCCCCCCGCTCCGCCGCCGGCAGGAGGTGGCAGTTTTGCTAACACCCTGTCATTGGCAATGGGGTGAGTTGGGTATCACTGGAAAGCCCCCTCTACCCTGAACCCAGGGCGCCCCCGGCCCCAAGACCCCGCTCCCATCTCCGCCCCTTCCCCTGAGGCCCCGCCTATGATCTGCCTCTTCCCATCCCTGCTCTGCCGTCTCCCCCAAGAGCCTCCCGCCTCCCGCCGAACAGCTGTGGCTGATGGGTGCTGAGCTATTTTCTCCCCGTGGGTGCTTCAGCCCTGGAGCACCCACGGAGCCGGCTCCTCCCTGAGCCCTTCCCGAGTCACTTGCCCTCTCGCCAGCGGGTGCAACTGCTCCCCCTGTCCGCGGCACGGCTGCATCGGGGCATTGGGCTGGGCATTGGGCTGTCCCACGAGAAACGCGCCGGCGGGACGCCTCCGGGCCGGTGCGCAGTTCAGCGGTGACTGTCTCCACCGTCTCGAGAGACTCCGGGGCCCGACTCCAAGCAGCGTTACCCTGGTGCTCTGCAACCTTTTCTCATTGGCGGACCCCTGAGGCATTGGGGGGGGGGGGTGCGGCCCACATCATCTAGTCCATCTAGTCCAATCCCCTGCTCAAAGCAGGACCAACCCCAACTAAATCATCCCAGCCAGGGCTTTGTCAAGCCAAGTCTTAAAAACTTCTAAGGATGGAGATTCCTAGGGATGGAGATTATGTGCACTAACGTATGCTAAGCACGTAAGTTACATGTGCAAGCTATAGTTAGCAAATGGATGTTGTGAATTTGATTTACAGCTGTTCACGTGGGACTCAGGAAGTGCTCACAGCCATGAACCAAGTGTCAAGCCTGTGCAAACAAGGAGCAAACTCTGCGCAATAGAGGTGCAAGCAATGTGTAACCATGGCATAAGTTGTCTGTAAAGCAGGGGTGAACAAGGTGTAAACTGCATGCAAACAAGGTGTAAACTACAGGTCAAACCTATGTAAACAAGGTGCAAACTCTGAGTAAATCGAGTGCAAACAATGAGGGAGCAAGGCCTAACTACTGTGTAAACCAGCTTGTGTACAGGGCATGCAGAATCACTGTAAAGCGTGTGTACATTCAGTGTAAAGCAGATGCAAATACGTGTAAATGAATTGTACAGTCTGTGTAAAGCATGAGTCAGTTACATGCAAGCCAAATGTAAGTGCTGTGTAAAGCACATGCAAGCAGAGTGGGAGCTAGTGGCAAAAAAAAACAACCCCATACCTAAAGCCTGGCTAAAGCATGCGTAAACAGGGTGTACACACTTTGTGACCATCATATAAACAGGGTTGAAACCACATGCACAAGAGCATGTAAACATGAGTAAACCAAGTGTAAGCCACACGTAAACATGGTGTATGTTTCGGGTACAGTACATGCAAGCCGAATGGTAATTTTGTGCAAACTACTTGTCAACTTGGTGTAAACGAGGTGTAGAACGGCACCCACAGAATGTGTGAACATGTAAAACCAGGTGTAAAGGTTTTGCAACTTGCATGTAAGCCAGGTGTCAAGTGTCAGCCACAGGTAAACTGTGCAAGGCTGGTGCTGGGAGTGTGTCTATTCTGTGCAAAATACATGTCACACCCTGTTTTCAAAGCACAGGTAAACGGCGTGGCCAGTACGGGTAAATGTGGTGTAAACTCGCAGCCAAGTGTATGTAAACGTGCATAAAGCACATGTAAACTGAGTGTAAACCTGGGGCAAGACCTCTGTAAACCTAATGTAAAGTATGTGTAAACAGTGTGTAAACATTGTGCAAAGCAAGTGTAAACATGGTGTACCGAATGTATGAACAGGTTTCGACACTGTGCAAAGCAGGTGTGATAAGGGTGTGCGGACCATGTAAACAGAAATTAGCATTGTGCAAGCCAGGTGTTAACACAGTGCAAAACACAGATAGAGAGGGGGAAACCACCCACTTGACAACCCTTTTTGGTTTGTGCGCTCGGAGCTCGTGCAAAGCGGTGGCTGGCTCCTGACTTGGTTTCTCCCAGAGCCAGGGAAGTGGGCTGGTTTTGGCAAGGGGGGGGGGGTAGCTGATGTGGGGGGGCGTAAGAGCTTTGAAGGGCTGAATGGCTTCTTCAGGTGACCTAGATGGGGGAGTCCTTGTTCTCTCCATCTAGGAGTGTTGCTGGGATCTCAGGCCTGGGGGGGCAGGTTAAGGGTGGGAGGGCGGCTGGAGTGGCTGGGGTGCACCTTGCACTGGGAGGGGAGTGGAGAAGGAGGAAAAAGAGGAATGGAAGAGAGAAAGGCAAGCAGCAGGATGAAGGGAATGCAAGCAGGGAGTGCAAAGAAAAATGGAGGAAGGAGAAATGGAATACGTAAGGGAGTGGTGGGAGAGAGGGAACAGAGAAGGGACCGGGAGGAGGAATGGAGCAGAGCAGGGAGTGGAGGGGTAGCCCAGGAGAGAGGGAATGGAGAAGGGACCAGAAGGAGGAATGGAGCAGGAGGGAGTGGAGGGGTAGCCCAGGAGAGAGGGAACAGAGAAGAGAGCGGGAGGAAGAATGGAGCAGAGGAGGGAGTGGAGGGGTAGCCCAGGGAGAGAGGGAACAGAGAAGAGACCGGGAGGAAGAATGGAGCAGAGGAGGGAGTGGAGAGGTAGCCCAGGAGAGAGGGAACAGAGAAGGGACCGGGAGGAGGAATGGAGCAGAGGAGGGAGTGGAGGGATAGCCCAGGAGAGAGGGAACAGAGAAGAGACCGGGAGGAAGAATGGAGCAGAGGAGGGAGTGGAGGGGTAGCCCAGGAGAGAGGGAACAGAGAAGGGACCGGGAGGAGGAATGGAGCAGAGGAGGGAGTGGAGGGATAGCCCAGGAGAGAGGGAACAGAGAAGGGACCGGGAGGAAGAATGGAGCGGAGGAGGGAGTGGAGGGGTAGCCCAGGGAAAGAGGGAACGGAGAAAGGACCGGAAGGAGGAATGCAGCAGGGAAGGACTAGGGGCAGGCCGCCCCAAGGAGGCCAGGCCCAGCCCAGAGGCTCACAGGGGGCTCGATTCTGTATCTCAACGTTTGCAACACAAATGGGAAAAAACGACAAAAAAATCTATTGTAAAAAAGGTGGGGGGAGACTTTATTGCAAGAAGCCACTAAAAAGCCACTTTGTCTTCCATTGCCACCGGGGTCTGGGGCCGTGGGGGGGGCGGTTCATTTCTCTCCCCCCACCATGCTCCCCTCGCAAGGGACTCTCTGGGGGCTCTCGCTCGATTTTCCTTTGATCCAAACACCCTTTCATTTCATTTGTCAAAACTCCGTGGGGAGGGGGAACGATGTGAAAAAAAAAACCCCATAAAATATAAATCCCGAGAATCCTTTTTCCAATAAAATGCAATAAAAGCAGCAACTCACGCCTGGCGTTTGGTGTGGGGGGGGATGGGGCCCCGAGCCTCAGTTTACCAGCAGCTGGGAATGGGCGCCAGGGGATGGATCACTGGATGATTCCCTGTTTGGGTCACTCCCGCTGGGGCACCGGGCACTGGCTGGATGGCCCCTTGGTCGGACCCAGTGCAGCCGATCTTACGTTCCTATGTGGGGAGGCTGGATGGAGGGGTGTGGATGGAGATAGATGGTTGTGTGTGGGAGGGGTGGATGGATGGATGATAGTGGGGGAGGGGCTGGCTGGGGGCAGAGGGAAGATGGCTGGAGGGTGGACGTGGGTATGTCCATTGGGGGGCTGGGTGTCACATTCACACTCCCCAGGGTGGGGGAATCACACCCAAAACCCACTCCGCCCTGGGGAGCTGTGGGTGAGGCGGGGGAGGGGCTGTGTGAGTGCCCCCAGGGGCACTCAAAGGGGGCTGGGAAAGCAGGAGGGGAGCGAGAAAGGAGGGGAAAGGAGAATAAAATGGGGGGGAGCCCATGGCATGGGGACGGGCACTGGGGGGCACAGAGACCCCCCAGCACAGGGAGTGGGTCCCTGAACTTGAGGGGTCACCCAGGGAGGTGGGGGATGGAGGATGCCATGGGCCCGGTGGGTGCACAAGCTGACCCGACACACACCGCCCCCACCCTGTATTTCTGTATCTGGCTATTTCCCCTTGACCCGCAGAGCCCAGGGGGCAGGATCGGGCCTGGCAGGCCAGAGAATTTGCTTTTCCCGCCACTGGAAAGGGAGCCGCCATCTTAATCAAGGGCCATGGGTCAGGAATGAGGGGCACCGGCAGAGCTGGGAGGTGGGGGGAGCCCAGCACTGGGGGAGCGGGGGGCTGTGGGTCGGGAGTGAGGGGCATCGGCAGAGTTGGGGGGCGGGGGGAACGGAGGGCTGGGCTAGCGGGGCTGCGGGTCAGGAGTGAGGGGCACCGGCAGAGCCCTGCAGGACGCTGGAAACTGTTGGCTCGGGGCTGGGGGAGGGGGCGAGGCCAGCATGTGTGGGGCGGGAGGGGGCAGTACGGGGACGGGGGCAGGGGACAAGAAGCTGGCAGGAAACTGCCACTCAGCGGGGCCTAACAACGGGAACCCCCCACAGCATGGACACAGACCCCGCTTTGCCCAGCTCCCCCACCCCCAGGACTCCTGGGTTCCATCCCTGGCTCTGGGAGGGGAGTGGGGTCTAGTGTGGTGGGGGGAGGTGGTGGGGGGGGTGGAGCCAGGACTCTGGGGTCCTATTAGTGGTTGTTTGCACCTGTTTCTATGTGCAGAGATCCCATATCCCAGCCCTGCCCCCCCACCCCTTTGCTGGTACCCCTCAATCCCAAGCCACAGCCCCCTGCTCCAACTTTAGGGTCTCTCCTATTTCCCCTTCATCTCTCCTAACTGTGTTGCTCTGACATCAGTCCCCCCTCCTTTCTCTCTGAAGCCAAGGGGTTAAATGAATTAGCCCCTCCATCCTGCCTTGGTTTGTTACCCTCCTTTCCGCCCCATCGATCAACCACTCTGGGGGCTTCCCCCCCATATGCCTGGGGCTGGAGGCCCACATAGCCCAGCGCTGGGGTCATGATTCAAAGCCAGAGTCAGTCAGGGATGGATTGTCTGTGCAGGAGGGGGGTGCAGCGAGCTGGAGTTTAGGGGACCCTGTGGGGAGGGGCTGAGATGGGGGAGGTCAGTGTGGGCTGCAGGTAGGAACACACACACAGAAGGGCTCATTCCCGCCCCGAGGAGGGGGCAAACTCCTGTCCTTCATATCATGTGGGAGGGAGTTCCACAGGTTAATCGTATTTAAAAGAAAATGTGCCCCAGTGGCAGGTCTTTCCCTGTGGATTCAGGCTGGTCTAGGGAGTCAACAGCCACCAGCCTCCACCACACCCACCGGAGGGAGGGGCTTGATGGGCAAGAAAAGTTCCAAAAACATGTTAAAAATATAAATGGCTGTTACGCACAAAATAGATCAACACCTGCAAGAGCGGCGCCTTCTGCCGAAACACCCGCTGTCAATCTCCCGTCCTGCCTGTCACCACCCCGCCCCCAGCCCGCCAAACCAGGCATCTTCAATGGTGTCACAGGTGGGGGGGGACGGATCAACGGCGATGGAAGGATGGATGGATGGATAGAAGGAAGAATGTGGATGGAGGGATGAATGGACAGAGGGGTATGGATGGGGATGGAGATGGATGGATGGAGGGAAGGACGGATGGAAGGAAGGATACAGATGGAGGGATGAGTGGACAGAGGGGTATGGATGGGGATGGGGATGGAGATGGATGGATGGAAGGAAGGATGCGGATGGAGGGATGGGTGGATAGAGATGGATGGAGGGATGGAAGGAAGGATGCGGATGGAAAAATGGAGATGGATGGAGGGATGGAAGGAAGGATGAGGATGGAGGGATGGGTGGATGCGAATGGAGGGATGAGTGAACAGAGCGGTATGGATGGATGGAAGGAAGGATGCGGATGGAGGGACGGGCGGACAGAGGAGTATGGATGGGGATGGGGGATGAGGATGGAGATGGATGGTTGGAAGGAAGGATGTGGATGGAGGGACGGGTGGGCAGGGATGTGGATGGAGATGGATGGAGGGAAGGAAAGATGCGGATGGAGGGATGGGTGGACAGAGGGGTATGGATGGGGATGGAGATGGATGGATGGAAGGAAAGATGTGGATGGAAGGATGAGTGGACAGAGGGGTATGGATGGGGATGGAGATGGATGGATGGAAGGATGCGGATGGAGGGATGGGTGGACAGAGGGGTATGGATGGAGATGGATGGATGGATGGAAGGATGCGGATGGAGGGATGGGTGGACAGAGGGGTATGGATGGGGATGGAGGATGCAGGCACAGACAGATGTAATTCTCTCTCCAGAGATCTAATCAGAGCAAAAACAGGAAGTCCCACCCTCTTCCCAAGCACACCAAGAAAGACAGGAAGTCTCGCCCCCTCCAGGCCAGTCCCTTTCTCCCAGCCGAGGCCTGTGGACCCCTCCTAGTCCCATAGTCTATTCTGGGGAGGTTGGGGGGCCAGCACAGGGCCAGGGGACACTCCAGGGGTCCCAGACAGTGCCCACGGAGCCTCGTCCTATGCAGGCTCAGTCCATTGTATAGGTGCCTCCCGGACGCCTGGCTCCCATGCTGGATCTCCTGTGCCAGTCACACCCGCGTGGCACTGCGCGCAGTCCTGGGGCCCTGCCCACTGACCAGAGATGGGAGCCCGGGGCCCCTGCTGTCTCCAGGACACCTGGGCTGGGAAGAGGAAGGCGAATGAGAGACGTACAGCCAGGGGGTAGGGTGGGGGCTCTCCCCTGGCAGTCAGGGCTGCCCAATGCCCCTGGGCAGTGCTAGGGGGCACAGCAGGGGGGGGCAACAGGGTGCTGGGTAGATGGGCGAGGGTTCAGCAGGGGGCGCTGTGCTTCAGGGGGCAGGATGGTGGCTCAGCAGGGGGTGCTGTGCTGGGGGGATGGGCGAGGGTTGAATGGGGGTGGAGTGGAGACTCAGTAGGTTTTCCATGCTGCGGGGGGGGGCACTTACCCAGGAGGTGGGGGGGCCGTGGATGCGCAGATGGTCCTCGTAGCTGATGGAGGACAGGTCGCCATCCCCCCAGGAGCAGCGCAAAGATGCCCCAGAGGGGGGTGCCGGGGGCTCAATGGGGTCAGACTCTCTCCCGTTCGGGAACTGGAACAGAGCAACCCACCGTCAGCGTCCCGCTTCAGGATGGGGAAACTGAGGCACAGGCAAGTCATCATCAGCTGAACCCAGCTCTAGGCCCCGCCCCCCAGCTGGCCCCACCCCCTCTCTCTCACCTGACGGGGAAGGTAATGCTGGTGGGTCCCGGGGGGGGTCAGGGGCATCTTCTCCTGCTTTCCTAGGATGGAGAAAAGGAGCCCAATTGGCTGGTGCCAGGAACACTCAATTCTCATTGGCTGGTGGTAAGACCACTGACAGATTCGCTTTCTTTTCATTGGCTGGTGCCAGGGCACCCCCCCCCTTCCCATCTCCCTGAATTTTGATTGGCCGGTACCAGCCCCCTCTCCTCCACCCCAACTGAAACAGTGAATTCCGACTGGCTGGTGCCCGAAGCCCTGTGTCTCCCCTCAGATTCCAATTGGATAATGCCAGAGCCAGTGCGTTTGGATTGGTCAATGGCAGCAAGACCCTTTGGTGCTCACTAGCCAATGACAATGGCCCCTTCTTCCTGATTAGGCAGTAGAAGGCCACTAAGCCCAACCTGGCATCTGATTGGCTGAGAACAGGAGACTAATTCCGCCTTTTGGCTGCGATTGGACAACATCTAATTGACTCCGCCCCCTTGCAACTGATTGACCAACGGTGACTCCCCTTTGCCATGTGATTGGCCAAAGCCTGGGGAAAATCTCACCCCTTGCATCTGACTGGCTAGAAACAGCTCAATGACCATCCTGCATCTGATTGGTCAGCACATATTTTAACAACCCCACCCCCACTTGTCTTCTGATTGGTTGCGGGCATAGCAGTGATTCCAATCTGTGCATTTGATTGGATAAAACCAGCCCTCCCTCCCATTGGCTGGGACCAGGGTAGCAATTCTACCCTTGTGTCTGATTGGCCGAGAGCGGTGTATCCTACCCCCAGACCTCCTTCCTGGGATGCTTTGGGGGCGGGGGGACCCCGGCTTTGGACTCACCCCATCGCGCCCGGAGGAACCAGGTCAGGAGCACGAGGAGGGCAAGGAGCAGGATCATGCCCAGGATCGAGCCCAACACGATGCCTGCGATGGCGCCAGGACCCAGGGTAGAGGCTGCAGGGAGAGAACCCAGGAGTCCGGGCTTCCAGCCCCCCCCCGCTCTAACCACTAAACCCCACTCCCCTCCTAGAGTCCCGGCTCCCAGCCCCCCTGCTCTAACCACTAAACCCCACTCCCCTCCCAGAGTCTCGGCTCCCAGTCCCCCCACTCTAACCACTAGACCCCACTCCCCTCCCAGAGTCCCGGCTCCCAGCCCCCCCTGCTCTAACCACTAGACCCCAACTCCCCTCCCAGCCACCCCTGCTCTAACTACTAGACCCCAACTCCCCTCTCAGAGCTGGGGAGAGAACCCAGGAGTCCTGGCTCCCAGCCCCCCCTGCTCTAACCACTAGACCCCACTCCTCTCCCAGAGTCCTGGCTCCCAGCTTCCCCTGCTCTAACCATTAAACCCCATTCCTCTCCCAGAGCTGGGGAGAGAATCCAGGAGTCCTGGCTCTCAGCCCCCCTTGCTCTAACCACTAGATCCCGCTCCCCTCCCAAAGCCAGGGAGAGAACCCAGGAGTCCTGGCTCCCAGCGCCCCTGTTCTCACCTGATGGGAGCGTCTGCGTGTGGCTGGGCTCCCCAGCCTGAGCTCCCAGCAAGGGCAGCAGCTGGAAGGAATAGGGGGTGTGGGGCTGGAGCCCCATCACAGTGCTGGAGCGAGTGGCGCCCCCTAGCGTCTGCAGCGTCTGCCACTCCCTGGCCGCCCGGCCCTCAGGGGGCCCCAGGACCTGGATCCAAAACCCAGTGACCACGGAGCCCTCCGGCACCACCCAGCTCAGCCGGGCCGAGCTGGGCTCTGAACCACGCGCCAGGCTCCAGCCGGAGATGGAGGGACCTGCACAGAGGAGGGAGAGTTAGAGGGAGGGGCCTGTGCCCCTGATCTGTGGGGACAGGACTCCTGGGTTCCATCCGCAGGTAGGGGAAGGGAGTGGGGTCTAGTGGTTACAGCAGTGGTGGAGGGGAGTTGGGAGCCAGGACTCCTGGGTTCTCACCCATCAGCGTGAGGTTACTCTCCTGTGAACCCAGCGGGTTTTGGCACCGCACTGAGTAGCCCCCCAAGTCCTGCGGGGCTGTGAAGTTGCTGATGGTGAGTCGGGCCCCATCGGCGCTGACCCGGTACCGCCCGCCCGGACCCAGCGGCTCCCCGTGCCGGGCCCAGGCGATTTCCACGGGCCGGTAGGTGCCCTGGCACTGCAGATCCAGCAGGACGGTGCCCCCAGGGTCCAGGGAGGCCTGGAATGAGAGAGAGACCCCAGAGGGGGCTTCTGGGGGGAGGGGGGAAAGAGAGGGTTGCGGGGTTGATTTGGGTGGAGTTGCCAGGTGTTAACCCCGCCCCATCATTCCAGGTCCTTCCCCCTTGGAGCTATCTCCTCCGATAGCATCCTGGCCCCACCCCCTGGATGCTAACCCCACCCACAGAATCCTGGCCCCTCCCCCGGATACTAGCCCCACCCACATAATCCTGGCCCCTCCCCCTGGATACTAGCCCCACCCACAGAATCCTGGCCCCTCCCCCTGGATGCTAGCCCCAACCATAGCATCTGACCCCTCCCCCTGGATGCTAGCCCCGCCCATGGAATCCTGGCCCTGTCCCCACCAGCTAGACTTCAGCTCCACCCTCACACTCCAGGCCACACCCACTGGATGCTAGCCCCACCCACTTGCTTCATGCCCCACCCACTGGACATTCACTCCTCCCATCCCCCCCATCCATGGACACCAGCGCTGTCAACATGGCCCACATCCCGCCCATGTGGCAGGGACCCCCTGCCCCTCCCCCTCCCTAGAATTAGGGTCAGGGTCAGTGCTCTCTACCCATCGGGCCCAAGCCCGGTGCTGCCCCCGGTGGCCAAAGCCAGTACTGCACCCCGGCATTGGGGCTGGGGTCTCACCAGGAGTCATGCTGCAGGTCCCCTCGGCGGCGAGGTGTCTCGCCAGGCAGGTGACCCGGGTACCATTGAGGGCGGGCAGGAGAGAGGTCAGGGTTCGCTCGAGGGCGGGGCCGACGCCCTGCTCCCCACCCCCTGGCAGCCCCTGCAGACTGAGGCTGGGAGCCGGGGAGCCCCCCGGCCAGGAGCAGCGGAAGCGAAGGGCCGTGCCATTGACCATGGAGTCCAGGGAGCAGACGGGGGAACCGGGGGGGATCTCTGAGAGTGGGGAGAGAGAGAGAGAGAGAAACAGATCAGCCCCATAGCCCCTCCCCTGCGCCCAAGCCAGCCAATCCCTTGCCCTGGGGCTGGCTGGGAACCTGGCGCCCCCCTGGAGGGGAAAGGCCCCGTGCCCCATTCCCTGCCCCCCGAGCCAGCCTGCCCCAGCCCTGGGGACAGATGGGAGCTGGCGCCCCCTGGAGGGGAAGGGTCCAGGGGCACTCACGGATGACAGTGAGGGTCACGGTGGCGCGGAGCCGGCGCTGGGTTTGCGGGTTGCTGGCGAGGCAGGAATAGGGCCCGGCCTGGCTGAGCTGGACCCGGGGCAGCGTCAGGTCCGGCTGGGCCGGGACCAGAGGGTCGCTGGCATCGGCCAGGCTCCAGTAGATCTGGGCGGGGGGGTCCGACGGGGCCCAGCAGGACAGCCCCACCGTGCTGTTCACCCGGACGTAACGCCGGGGCTCCGGGTCACGGTCCGACGAGATGCTGATCGTGGGGGGCTCCGGCCCGTCTGGGAAGGGAACCAGAACCGAGTCAGAACCAGGGGGAGTGAGTCTGATCTCCCCTGCTGCCCCCTTGGCCCAGGCAGCCTGGGATCCCTGCCCCAGAGGGGCCCAGCCCTCCTGCCCCCCACCTTTCTGGCCCGGCTCAGGCCCATCTACCCCGACGTCCGGCCTGCACTCACAATAGACCCGGATCTGGGCGGTGCCGGTGCCGTTGCTGAAGGGGTTGGACACGGTGCAGTTGTAGGTGCCGCTGTCGTTCCGGTCAGGCCAGCTGATCTGCAGGGTCCCAGCCGAGACCCGGTACCGGGGGTTCTGGTCCGGGCTTCGCCCATCCTTGGTCCAGGTGATGGTGCCCCGCATGGGGGTGCAGGTGAGAACCGCCAACCTGGCGCCTTCGGTCACCTCCAGGGAAGGGGGCGTCACAGAGACCTTCCCTACCAGCTCTGCGGGAAGGAAACAGGCATGGGGAGAGAACCCAGGTGTCCTGACTCCCAGCCCCTCCCCCCTCTTCTCCATCCACTAGACCTCACTCCCCTACCAGAGTGGGGACAGAATCCAGGTGTCCTGGCTCCAAGCTCCCCCCCACCAAACACTAAAACCCACTCCCCTCCCAGGGCTCAGCATAGAACCCAGGTGTCCGGGCCACCCCCACTTACCGTACACCTCCACCTGGACGTCTCCCCGCCACACCTGGCCCCCCAGTGGGAAGACCTCGACCGTGTAGGTGCCGGCATCCTGGAGGGCCATGGGGGTGATGGTAAGCGTCCCCCCTTGGGGGTCCACACTGAGCCGGCCCTGGTACACCTGGGCCACGGCCACCGAGCCGTTGGGACCCAGGTGTCCGTCCGCCAGCGCCATCAGGTTCCTCTGCCACACGATTCTGGGGGGTGGCTGAGTAGGGGGGTAGGAGAGTGGGATCGAGAGGTTCCCCCCCAGCAGCACCACCAGGGGCCCGGGGGGCAGCTGGAGGGGGAAGGGGAGCGCAGCGCCTGGGGGGAGACAGAAGGATGCTGGTTAGTTCCAGGCTCGGTTCCACCCTCCCACCCCTGCCCAGGGGTCCCAGGGAGTCTTTGCCCTCCCCCTGTCCAATGGGCTGGTCCAGCTCCCCCCACCCTCAACATGGAGACTGAATCCTCTCCTCTGTCAGTCACCCCCCACCCACTGTAGCCCCCCAGACTGGCTAAGTAGCCGCTCAGATCCCCACACATTGCCCACCCCCCGTGCCAGCTGTGGGCAGCCAGTGGCAATGGAGGAATAGAACCCAGGAATCCGGGCTCCCAGCTCCCCCCAGCTATAACAACTGGACCCCACTCCCTCCTGGAGCTGGGGATGGAACCCAGGAGTCCTGGCTCCCAGCCCCATGCTCTGACCACTAGACACCACTCCCCACCCAGAGCTAGACCTGACAGGTATGAGCAGAACACTGTGTGGGGCAGGGCAGGGCTGGGCTAGCCGGGGGCTGCGGGCCGGGAGCGAGGGGCACCGGCAGAGCTGGGGAGGCAGGGCTGGGCTAGCCGGGGGCTGCGGGCCGGGAGCGAGGGGCACCGGCAGAGGTGGGGGGGCAGGGCTGGGCTAGCCGGGGGCTGCGGGCCGGGAGTGAGGGGCACCGGCACAGCTCTATCTGGGCCATTTTCCACCGCGATGACCTTGGCAGCTGGTTCTTGGCCTGGATTCTGCAGCCTCCAGCCTGGCCCCCTCCTCCCCGTTGCCCCCTCAGCTCCCTGCAGAGCCCCCCCACCCTCAGATCTCCTCCCCACCCGCCTCTGGATGAGTCAGGGACCCAGCTGCCCGGGGACAAGGGGAGAAGGAGCCTTGATGGGAGCAGCTGCCTCGTCCCAAAATAGATCAATGCAGAGAGAAAACTGGCAGAAAGTCAGCGCTGCCGGTGCCCCTCACTCCCGACCCGCACCGCCTCCTAGCCCAGCACTGGGCTCCCCCCAGCGCTGCCGGTGCCCCTCATTCCCGACCCACAGCCCCCTCCTAGCCCAGCCCTGGGCTCCCCCCAGCGCTGCTGGTGCCCCTCACTCCCGACCCGCAGCCCCCGACTAGCCCAGCCCTGGGCTCCCCACCCCCCAGCTCTGCCGGTGCCCCTCACTCCCGACCCACAGCCCCTCCTAGCCCAGCCCTGGGCTCCCCCCAGCGCTGCCGGTGCCCCTCACTCCCGACCCACAGCCCCCTCCTAGCCCAGCCCTGGGTTCCCCACAGCTCTGCCGGTGCCCCTCACTCCGGACCCACAGCCCCCGGCTAGCCCAGCCCTGGGCTCCCCACCCCCCAGCTCTGCCGGTGCCCCTCACTCCCGACCCACAGCCCCCTCCTAGCCCAGCCCTGGGCTCCCCCCAGCGCTGCTGGTGCCCCTCACTCCCGACCCGCAGCCCCCGACTAGCCCAGCCCTGGGCTCCCCCCCCCCCAGCGCTGCCGGTGCCCCTCACTCCCGACCCACAGCCCCTCCTAGCCCAGCCCTGGGCTCCCCACAGCTCTGCCGGTGCCCCTCACTCCCGACCCCCAGCCCCCAGCTAGCCCAGCCCTGGGCTCCCCCCCAGTGCTGCCGGTGCCCCTCACTCCCAACCCGCAGCCCCCTCCTAGCCCAGCCCAGCCCTGGGCTCCCCCCAGCTCTGCTGGTGCCCCTCACTCCGGACCCGCAGCCCCCTCCTAGCTCAGCCCTGGGCTCCCCCCCAGCGCTGCTGGTGCCCCTCACTCCGGACCCACAGCCCCCGGCTAGCCCAGATCTGGGCTCCCCCCAGCTCTGCCGGTGCCCCTCACTCCGGACCCACAGCCCCCGGCTAGCCCAGCCCTGGGCTCCCCACCCCCCAGCTCTGCCGGTGCCCCTCACTCCCGACCCACAGCACCTCCTAGCCCAGCCCTGGGCTCCCCCCCAGTGCTGCCGGTGCCCCTCACTCCCAACCCGCAGCCCCCTCCTAGCCCAGCCCAGGCCAGCCCTGGGCTCCCCCCAGCTCTGCCGGTGCCCCTCACTCCCGACCCACAGCCCCCTCCTAGCCCAGCCCTGGGCTCCCCGCAAGCGCTGCCGGTGCCCCTCACTCCCGACCCGCAGCCCGGCTCCTTCATAGCCACGAGTCCCCAGTGCATTGGCCCTGGTGATTTGGTAATAGCCAAGGAGGGTGATTTCCTGCTGCCTGATCCCTCCTGTGGCTGGATTTAACACAGGATCCTTCTTCGTTCCCAGCCTCAAGGCTAGCGAGCCGTCCCCGTGCGGCGTTATGTGTGGCTGTTCCCCAGATGCCCCACCCCAGAAGCAGCTGCAGCTCTGTGCTGGATGAGCCCCCCCCCCCATCCCCTGGAAGCTGCCCCAGTCGATTGCAGCCTGGCCATGGGCAGGGCCTGGGGCCACAGGCTGCGTCAGGCCGAGTCGGGGCTGGGGGGCAGCGATGGGGGGTGCTCGCAGCGAGCCTTGGCTCTGATTCATCAGGTCCCTGGGGGTCAAACGGGGCCTGCTGCTGGGGGAGGGGAATGGTGTTAGTGGTTATGGGGGGGGCGGGCTGGGAGCCGGGACTCCTGGGTTCTCTGGGAGGGGGGCTCGGGGCAGGGGGGAGGCAGGGAGCCAGGACTCCTGGGTTCTCTCCCGAACCATTTCCTCCGCCAGCCCAATTCCGTGGGCACCGAATCCCGCGCCCCTAGCTGGGGGGGGTCAGTACGGGGCGCGGGGCAGGTCCCAGGGAGCCCTGGAGGCTCCGGTGAATCTTCCCTTAGCGATGCTCTCCCGTGTTGACGTTTCCGGGACCGTAACCCCCCCGGTAGGTCCGGGGGGAGGGGCCAGGCCCCCCTTAACCCCTCCCCCCGCAGGATCCCGCTCAGCCGGCCCCCCCCCCGCACTCACCCAGCAGCAGCAGCAGCAGGAGCCGGGCGGCGCCGGCCCAGGTGTTCGGGCACCTGCCGGCCATGACAGGGGCGGGGGGGGGGAACCTGGCCGGGCGGGGGGAGGGGCAGTGGGGCCGGGACACAAACACCTTCGGGGGGGGAGGGGGGGCGGACAAAGGCTCAGTTCTCCCGGCGCTGCAGGCGGGAAACCGGTTAAGCCAGCGGGGCAGGAGGGGCAGGGAGAGGGGGATGGGGGGATAGGAGGGGCAGGGAGAGGGGGCGCAGGGTGCGGGGCATGGGGGGATAGGAGGGGCAGGGAGCGGGGGCGCAGGGAGCGGGGCATGGGGGGATAGGAGGGGCAGGGAGAGGGGGATGGGGGATAGGAGGGGCAGGGAGAGGGGGCGCAGGGAGAGGGGGATGGGGGGATAGGAGGGGCAGGGAGAGGGGGCGCAGGGTGCGGGGCATGGGGGGATAGGAGGGGCAGGGAGCGGGGGCGCAGGGAGCGGGGCATGGGGGGATAGGAGGGGCAGGGAGCGGGGGCGCAGGGTGCGGGGCATGGGGGGATAGGAGGAGCAGGGAGAGGGGGATAGGAGGGGCAGGGAGCGGGGGCGCAGGGAGCGGGGCATGGGGGGATAGGAGGGGCAGGGAGCGGGGACGCAGGGTGCGGGGCATGGGGGGATAGGAGGGGCAGGGAGAGGGGGCGCAGGGTGCGGGGCATGGGGGGATAGGAGGGGCAGGGAGCGGGGGCGCAGGGAGCGGGGCATGGGGGGATAGGAGGGGCAGGGAGCGGGGACGCAGGGTGCGGGGCATGGGGGGATAGGAGGGGCAGGGTGCCGAGCACAGGCGGGGAAGGCGGAAGGAGGTTGCGGGGCGGGGGGGGGTCGAGACCTTTCTAGCAATAGGTCCCGGAGTGGGGGTGGGGAGCAGGGTGCCGAGCGAAGGCAGGGGCGGGGCGGTTGGAGGGGCAGGGTGCAGGGCACAGGCAGGGACGGAAGGAGGGGCGGGGGGGCAGGGTGCGGAGCAAAGGCAGGGGCGTGAGTGGGGCGGGGGGTGGGTGGGAGGGGCAGGCAGGGAGGGGAGCACAAATAGGCAGGGGACAGGGTGTGGCGCACAGGCGGGGAGGGAGGAAGGAGGCTGCAAGGGGGGCGACCTTTCTAGCAATGGGTCCTGGTGTGGGGGGGGGGTCTTCCTCTGTGGGGGCACCAGCCCCCATTGGTGGAGGCGGCAGCTGCTGTAATTAGCAACAAGCAGCATCAGCTCTTTGCCCTGCTCCCCAGCTGCCCCCCCTCCCCGGAATCGGTGGCATCTCAGTGCTGAGCAAACTGCCCCCCTGCAGCGTTATATGTGGCTGCTCCAGCCCAGAGGTGGCTGCATCTGTGCGTCAGCCAAGCTGAGCCGAGCCCCCGCAGCAGTTAAATGCAGGGTAGGGAAAATTGTGTGTGTGTATGGGGGGGAGGGGGATCATCAGCCTCTTTGGCTTGGAAGCAGATGGACTCAGGCCCCCCCAGCAGGTGGCCCCGTTCATGGGGCCATGGCAGCCGTTCACCCCCTGCCCTAGCACTGAGTTTAGCCAAAACCTCTTCCCCCCTCCTTTGCCCTACAGGGCTCCACCCATGGCCCCCTGGGAACCCCCCCATGCCAGCCCTTGCTTGCCAGGACACTCTGCAACCCCCCTTTTCACACTGGATTTGGGGGGATCGTCCCCTCTTCAGCACGGATTTGATGGACCCATTAATAAAGTGCCCCCCCGGGGCTGAGCTGCCGCAGGCAGGGCCCCAGAGCCAGGGTGCAGGATGGGCCCTGAGCTGGGCCAGCTGTGGCAGAGGAAGAGGTGGGAACCGGGCTGCCACCACCAGGGGCTCATCGCCCCGGCCCTCCAAGGGCTCTGCTACGCCCAGCACATGGAGCCACGCGGGAGGATGAACATTCACAGTGCCAGGGAGTTCCACAGGGGAACAGCAAGACATCCCTCCTTTGCTTTTCCTCCAATAGCCCCAGATCCGGGGTTGCGAGCAAGGGGAGGAGGCACCTGGCCGAGCCCCCCAGGGATTGTTCCCAGCTCTGGTGAGGGGCCCCTGTCCGTCCGTGTCTCCCTGGGGGGCCTGCGCCAGCTCCTGGACATCATTCCTCCAATAAGCCCCACCCCCAGGCATCCCAACCCCAATCCTCCAATAAGCCCCACGCCTACCCCCATAATCTGCACCTCTACCCCATGCAGCCCCACCTTGTCTTCCCAAGCCATGCCCATCCTATGATAAACCCCACCCCCACTCCCTGTACACCCCACCTTTATTCCACAAAACCCACCCTCAGTCCCCCCTCTGGGCCTGGGGGGCCCCAAAGCCAGGGCCCCTCCCCAGGCACGGCTGGGGTGGAAGCGGGGACGGATGCAGGACAGACGGACAGCGACTCTCCAAAGACCCAACGGGGTTTATGGTTCCCAAGCACGGGGCTGACGAAGCAGCGGCTCGGGGGACAGCCGGCGGGGCCGGAAGGCAGCATGGTTACAAGCACGGGGGGCAGTGCCAGGTCCCGGGGACCCCCAGGGCACCGCCCGTCACAGCAGCAGGAGAGCCGGGTCCAGCGGCTCCAGGAGGGGCTGGAAGAGAAACAAGCCACAGAGAAATCAGTGCCAGAGTTGGGGGGACAACTCCAGGGTCGGGGGGAGGGGGAGGGAGGAGCCAGGACTCCTGGGTTCTACCCCTGGCTCTAGGAGTGGAGTGGGCTCTTGTGGTTAGAGCGGGGAGGTGGGGGGGCTGAGAGCCAGGACTCCTGGGTTCTCTCCCAGTACTGTCAGCATCTGCAAGGGGAGAGTGCCCCCACCCGTGCACTCACCAGCCGGGGGCTCAGATCAGGCCCCCCTCCTTCAGCTTGCCCACGAGGTCATCCACGGTCTCCACCTTGACGCCGGCCTGGCGCTGGGGCGGCTCTTCCACATGCTGCATGGCCAGCCGGGAGGAGAGATCGACCCCCAGGTCCGATGCCTTCAGCACCTCGATCTTCTTCTTCTTGGCTTTCTGAGGAGACAGCCAGGCGTGGAACCCAGGACTCCTGGCTTCCAGCCCCCCTGCTCTAGCCACTAGAGCCCACTCCCCTCCCAGAGCTGGGGATAGGACCCAGGAGTCCTGGCTCCCAGCTGCTCCCCACTCCCCTCCCAGAGCCGGGGATAGAACCCAGGAGTCCCGACAGGATCCAGTTCCTGACATTTCCCGCACAGCTAACGCCGATATCGTGGTCTGGTGTCGTGTGGCTGTTCCGGTGACACGCTGCACCTCCAGACGGCCCCTGCTGACCCCCATATTCACCACTCAAGCGTGGCTGGGATGTTCCACAGGGAGCAGGCCGGGTAGGGTATCGTCCGATCTGCTGAAACCCGCTGTCCTGTCCAAACACCCTCCCCCAACCCCTGGGGGTTATGGGATTTTGCTGCATGAAATACGCTACTGACACACACGGGACCCCCACCCAAGGGGCCGCTCACCGACCACTGCTCAGCCGGGGAGCTGCTGTCAAAGGATTTAGCTCAAGGGGGACGGATCCAACCCATGGCTTAGGTGGACACGACCCCAGCGGGGGACCGTTCAGGCTGCGTCTGGGCCCGCATCTGCCGGGCACACGGTCTGAGGGGACACAACAGCGGACGGTGGCACCGTGCCTCGGCCTGTCTCCTCCCCCGCCGACGCTGGCAGCACCCAGGGCGCGGGGAAGAGAAAACTTCAACCAAGGAGCCCGGCCCTGGTCTCGGAGGGAAACCGGCGCGTTACGGCTGGGAACGTGCAGCGGGGTGAGAAAGTGGCAGATCTCAACCTGCCCAGGGGGAGACGGTGTCAGATGGACATTGGGCCTTTAGCTTCTTGTTTCTTTGCTCTTTGCCGGCGACCGCTTACAGCCCCGTACGATCCAGCTCTCGGGGGTTCATCGCCTCTGAGCTTTCCCTCTAACGGGGCGCTCGGGAAACCTCAGCTCGGTTTGCAAAGGCTGGTGCATGTCCTCGCCGCATCGCGGGAGGGGCTGACTGGGTAACTAGGCAGCCGCCCAGGGCGGGAGGGTACAGCTGTGGGGTGCCGGGCGGGACCTTGCCCCGAGTGAGTGGCTCTGGGAGCATTCCCGCGACCTAGCTGGGTGGGGGGCGCCAGGGCCCGGAGGGGTTTGGGGCTTGTCACTAGCGAAGAGTTGAGAGAGACAGCCCAGGCCAGAGAGTGAAAGGGGCTCAGCCGTAACCTATTTCCAGGTTGCACCCCGGGGATCCTGTCACAGTTACCCGGCTGTTGCGCCCCAGAAGTGGCTACATCTCTGTGCCAGGGGAAGGCTCCCCGTATAACCAGCCCCCCGCCCCAGAGGTGGCTGCGTCTGAGCCAGGGGAGGGGTCCCCGTATAACCAGCCCCACGTCCCGCCCCAGAAGCGGCCTCCCCTCACCATGATGTTGGGCAGGGTGGCGTAACGGGGCTCGTTGAGGCGCAGGTCAGCTGTCACCACGGCTGGCAGCCTGAGCCGGATGCTCTCCAGCCCCCCGTCCACTTCCCGCTCCACCGTCAGCTGCTCCCCCTCCAGCGTCAGGGCGGAGGCGAAGGTCCCCTGCAGGGCACGGGGAGGAGGTGGGTGTTAGCGCCCCTCACCCAGGATCCCCCCCACAGGACCAGGATCCTTCGCCCCCAGCCCTTACAATTCTACACTGCCGGGACCCTCCCCCCTCCCCCACAGCTTCCAGTGCCCCCTGCTGCCAGGACACTGCCCCCCCTTCCCCCATGGGGGCAGGCACCTGGGGCCAGTCCAGCAGCGCAGCCGTCATCTGCCCTGTCTGGTTGCAGTCGTCGTCGATGGCCTGGGAAGAAGAAAAAGAGTCACACCCTGAACAGGCCCCTTGGGCCCCTTCCCATCACCGTAGGGAGCAGTGTCACAAGCCGGGATGGCACAGCAGGCGAGATACCAGGGTAGATGGGCCCATGGGACTGAACAGGGAGGAGGCAGGATACTGGGGTAGATGGGCCCATGAGGCTGAGCGGGGAGAACATAACATAAGAATGGCCAGACTGGGTCAGACCAAAGGTCCATCCAGCCCAGTGTCCTCTCTACCGACAGTGGCCAATGCCAGGTGCCCCAGAGGGAGTGAACCTAACAGGCAACGATCAGTGATCTCTCTCCTGCCATCCATCTCCACCCTCTGACAAACAGAGGCTAGGGACACCATTCCTTACCCATCCTGCCTAATAGCCATGAATGGACTTAGCCTCCATGACTTTATCCAGTTCTCTTTTAAACCCTGTTATAGTCCTAACCTTCACAACCTCCTCAGGCAAGGAGTTCCACAGGCTGACCGTGCGCTGAGTGAAGAAAAACTTCCTTTTATTTGTTTTAAACCCGTTGCCCATTAATTTCATTTGGTGGCCCCTAGTTCTTATATTCTGGGAACAAGTAAATAACTTTTCCTTATTCACTTTCTCCACACCACTCATGATTTTATAGACCTCTATCATATCCCCCCTTAGTCTCCTCTTTTCCAAGCTGAAAAGTCCTCGCCTCTTTAATCTCTCCTCACATGGGACCTGTTCCAAACCCCTAATCATTTTAGTTGCCCTTCTCTGAACCTTTTCTAATGCCAGTATATCTTTTTTGAGATGAGGGGGCCACATCTGTACGCAGTACTCAAGATGTGGGCGTACCATGGATTTACAGAAGGGCAATAAGATATTCTCTGTCTTATTCTCTATCCCTTTTTAATGATTCCTAACATCCTGTTTGCTTTTTTGACGACCCCTGCACACTGCATGGATGTCTTCAGAGAACTAGCCATGATGACTACAAGATCTTTCTCCTGATTAGTTGTAGCTAAATTAGCCCCCATCACATCGTATGTACAGTTGGGGTTATTTTTCCCCAATGTGCATTACTTTATATTTATCCACATTAAATTTCATTTGCCATTTTGTTGCCCAATCACTTAGTTCGGTGAGATCTTTTTGAAGTTCTTCAGAGTCTGCTTTGGTCTTAACTATCTTGAGCAGTTTAGTATCATCTGCAAACTTTGCCACCTCACTGTTTACTCCTTTCTCCAGATCATTTATGAGTAAGTTGAATAGGGTTGGTCCTAGGACTGACCCTTGGGGAACACCACTAGTTACCCCTCTCCATTCTGAAAATTTACTGTTTATACCTACCCTTTGTTCCCTCTCTTTTAACCAGTTCTCTATCCATGAAAGGATCTTCCCCTCTTATCCCATGTATCAGGGGGTAGCCGTGTTAGTCTGTATCCACAAAAACAACAAGAAGTCCGGTGGCACCTTAAAGACTAACAGATTTATTTGAGCATAAGCTTTCATGGGTAAAACCCCCACTTCTTCAGATGCATGGAGTGAAAGTTACAGATGCAGACATAAATATACTGACACATGAAGGGAAGGGAGTTACCTCACAAGTGGAGAACCAGTGCTGACAGGGCCAATTCAATCACGGTGGATGTAGTCCACTCCCAATAATAGATGAGGAGGTGTCAATTCTAGGAGAGGCAAAGCTGCTTTTGTAATGAGCCAGCCACTTCCAGCCCCTATTCAAGCCCAAATTAATGGTGTTAAGTTTGCAAATGAATTTTAGTTCTGCTGTTTCTCTTTGAAGTCTGTTTCTGAAGTTCTTTTGTTTAAAGTATAGCTACTTTCAAATCTGTTATCGAATGTCCAGGAAGATTGAAGTGTTCTCCCACTGGCTTTTGTATGTTACCATTCCTGATGTCTGATTTGTGTCCATTTATTCTTTTACGTAGGGACTGTCCGGTTTGGCCAATGTACATGGCAGAGGGGCATTGCTGGCACATGATGGCATATATCACATTAGTAGACATGCAGCTGAATGAGCCTCTGATGGTGTGGCTGATGTGATTAGGCCCTATGATGGTGTTGCCAGAGTAGATATGGGGACAGAGTAGGCAACGAGGTTTGCTACAGGGATTGGTTCCTGGGTTAGTGTTTCTGTGGTGTTGTGTGGTGTGTAGTTGCTGGTGAGTATTTGCTTCAGGTTGGGGGGCTGTCTGTAAGCGAGGACTGGCCCGTCTCCCAAGGTCTGGGAGGGTGAGGGATCGTTTTCCAGGATAGGTTGTAGATCGTTGATAATGTGCTGGAGAGGTTTTAGCTGGGGGCTCTACACGATGGCCAGTGGTGTTCTGTTATTTTCCTTGTTGGGCCTGTCCTGTAGTAGGCGATTTCTGGATACCCATCTCGCTCTGTCAATCTGTTTCCTCACTTCCCCAGGTGGGTGTTGTAGTTTTAAGAACGCTTGATAAAGATCTCGTAGGTGTTGGTCTCTGTCTGAGGGATTGGAGACAATTCGGTTGTATCTTAGGGCTTGGCTGTAGACAATGGATCGTGTGATGTGTCCTGGATGGAAGCTGGAGGCATGTAGGTAAGTTTAGTGGGAAGGAGTTTTCCAGTATAGGGTGGTGTTTATGTGACCATCACTTATTTGTAGTGTTGTGTCCAGGAAGTGGATCTCTTGTATGGACTGGTCCAGGCTGAGGTTGATAGTGGGATGGAAATTGTTGAAATCCAGGTGGAAATCTTCAAGGGCCTCCTTCCCATGGGTCCATATGATGAAGATGTCATCAATGTAATGCAAGTAGAGGAGGGGTGCTGGGGACAAGAGCTGAGGAAGCGTTGTTCTAGGTCAGCCATAAAAATGTTGGCATACTGTGGGGCCATGCGGGTACCCATAGCAGTGCCGCTGACTTGAAGGTACAAGTTGTCCCCAAATCTGAAATGGTTGTGGGTGAGGACAAAGTCACAAAGCTCAGCCACCAGGTGTGCTGTGGCCTCATCAGGGATACTGTTCTTGACAGCTTGTAGTCCATCATCATGTGGAATATTGGTATAAAGAGCTTCTACATCCGTGGGGGCCAAGATGGTGTTTTCAGGAAGATTACCAATGCAATGACATGCACCTGACGAAGTGGGTACTCACCCATGAAAGCTTATGCTCCAATACGTCTTTTAGTCTATAGGGCGCCACAGGACTATTTGCAGCCAAGGGATTGTAGTTTCCTCAGGAAGTCGGGGATGACTCGAAGATAGCTAGGAGTGCTATCCTAGCATAGGGTCGGAGGAGGGAGTCTACATAGCCAGACAATCTTGCTGTCAGGGTGCCAATGCCTGACACGATGGGGCGTCCAAGGTTTCCAGGTTTATGGATCTTGGGTAGCATATAGAACACCCCTAGTTAGGGCTCTAGGGGTGTGTCCATGTAGATTTGTTTCTGTGCTTTAGCAGGGAGTTTCTTGAGCAGATGCTGTAGTTTCTTTTGGTAACCCTGAGTGGGGTCAGAGGATAGTGGCCTGTAGAACGTGATGTGGGAGAGTTGCCTGGCAGCCTCCTGTTCATAATCCGACCTGTTCATGATGACGACAGCACCTCCTTTGTCAGCTCCTTTGATTACGTCAGAGTTGTTTCTGAGGCTGTGGATGGCGTTGCGTGCTGTATGGCTGAGGTTATGGGGCAAGTGATGCTGTTTGTTCACAATTTCACCCTGTGCACGTCTGTGGAAGCACTCTATGTAGAAGTCCAGTCTGTCATTTCAACCGTCAGGAGGAGTCCATGCAGAATTCTTCTTCTTGTAGTATTGGTAGGAGGGTTCCTGTGGGTCAGTGCACTGTTGACAATATTCCTTAAGTCGGAGACGATGAAAGTAGGCTTCCAGATCACCGCAGAACTGTATCATGTTCATGGGGTTGGTGGGGCAGAAAGCGAGTCCCTGAGATAGGACAGACTCTTCTGCCGGGCCAAGTATGTGGTTGGAGAGATTAACAATATTGTTAGGTGAGTTGAGGGTACCACTGTTGTAGCTCCCTGTGGCATGTAGTTTAGATCGTTTACTGTCCTTTTTCCTCTGTAGAGAAGTGAAGTGTGCGTTGTAAATGGCTTGTCTTGTTTTTGTAAAGTCCGGCCATGTGGAAGTTTGTGTGGAAGGTTGGTTTTGTATGAGAGTCTCCAGTTTTGAGAGCTCCTTCTTGATCTTCTCCTGTCTGCTGTACAGGATGCTGATCAGGTGGTTCCTCAGTTTCTTTGAGAGCGTGTGGCACAGTCTCTCACCCCCTAGTCAGTGTACTATGTCGATTGCAATGGATTTTTTATCTTGAGTCCATGACACTTTAATTTATGTAAGAGCCTTTGGTGAGGGACCTTGTCAAAGGCTTTCTGGAAATCTAAGTACACTAGGTCCACTGGATCCCCCTTGTCCACATGTTTGTTGACCCCCCCCAAAGAACTCTAATAGATTAGTAAGACCTGATCTCCCTATACAGAAACCATGTTGACTTTTGCACAACAATTTACATTCTTCTACGTGTCTGACAATTTTATTCTTTACTATTGTTTCAACCAAGCGGGCGGGATACTGGGGTAGATGGACCCATGGGGCTGAGTGGGGGAGGGGAACTCACCTGCTTGCCCAGTAGCACCAGGCTGACCCCCTCCTTCTTGGCCAGCGCCGCCAGGATCTTGGCCACCTGAAAGGGGCCGAGGGTCTCATACTCAGGGGCTGGGATCTCCACGTGCAGCCCCCGGTCAGCCCCCATGGCCAGCGCGGTCCGGATGGTCTCCTGCGGGGGGCGGAGTTAGAATTCAGGGGCAGGCCGGGCAGCTCCTGGATCCCAACCCACCCAACACATGGTCCCCAAAATGTAACCCCCGACCCCAGAACAGGGGCTGTCTCCCCAGGGCCTGCCCAGCCCTTGGCCTCTCTGCCCCCTATGGCTGGTCAACGCTTGTCCTTGTGCAAATGGGGCTGAGGCGGAGATGGGGGGGAGCCGGTACTTGGCAGGTGGGGCAGAAAAGGGGGGTACCTGGCACCGGGGAGGATGGAGGGGATGAGGAAGCACGGGGGGGGCAGGGGGTACCTGGCACTGGGGGGACGGAGGGAGGAAGCACTATGAGGGGTACCTGGCACTGGGGAGCAGGAAGCACTGGGGGGGTACCTGGCACTGGGGGAGGCGGGGGGGGTACCTGGCACTGCTGTGGGCCGCAGCTGACCACCACGATCTCCTGCAGCAGGCGCCGCTCCCGCAGCCGCACGGCCTCCTCCAGCGCGATCTCGCAGAAGGGGTTCATGGAGTGTTTCACCCCGTCCGTCACCACCCCGCCACCCGGCCGCACCCGCACCTGGGGGGCACAGCGTCACCGCGCGGACCCAGGCGTCCGAGCGCCCTCCCCCCCCCGACAGGGGCCGAGGGAGGGACCCAGGCGTCCGAGCGCCCTCCCCCCCCCGACAGGGGCCGAGGGAGGGACCCAGGCGTCCGAGCGCCCTCCCCCCCCCCGACAGGGGCCGAGGGAGGGACCCAGGCGTCCGAGCGCCGCCCCCCCCCCGACAGGGGCCGAGGGAGGGACCCAGGCGTCCGAGCGCCGCCCCCCCCCGACAGGGGCCGAGGGAGGGACCCAGGCGTCCGAGCGCCGCCCCCCCCCCGACAGGGGCCGAGGGAGGGACCCAGGCGTCCGAGCGCCGCCCCCCCCCCCGACAGGGGCCGAGGGAGGGACCCAGGCGTCCGAGCGCCGCCCCCCCCCCGACAGGGGCCGAGGGAGGGACCCAGGCGTCCGAGCGCCGCCCCCCCCCCGACAGGGGCCGAGGGAGGGACCCAGGCGTCCGAGCGCCGCCCCCCCCCGACAGGGGCCGAGGGAGGGACCCAGGCGTCCGAGCGCCGCCCCCCCCCGACAGGGGCCGAGGGAGGGACCCAGGCGTCCGAGCGCCGCCCGCCCCCGACAGGGGCCGAGGGAGGGACCCAGGCGTCCGAGCGCCGCCCCCCCCCCCAGGGGCCGAGGGAGGGACCCAGGCGTCCGAGCGTCCCCTCACCCCCCCGCGGGACAGGGACCCAGGCGTCCGAGCCCCGCCCACCTTCACGGCATAGTCTATGACCCGCTTCACCCCAACCAGCGCTCGCAACGCCGCCATTGCCCCCTCCTCGACTGCCACGCCCCCTTTTGGGATCTGAGCCAATCAACGCGCGGGATCCGGAGCTCGGGCGGGGCCAGAAAACTGCGGCCAATAGGCTGAGGGGAGGGCCGCCGATTGACCCATTCGGAGGAGCGACTTCAGGCTCGGCCAATAGAAACGTGGCATGTGGGGCGTTCAGCCAGTCGCAACTAGGCCGTGCGATGGTCCAATCAGGAGAAGGAATCCAATCAGCGCTATCCATTGGCGGATGGAGCGAAGACGACCAATCAGAACGTGCAGAGGTTCGAGAAACAGCCAATCGCGGAGGCCTGACCGGGCCTTAAACTTGTCACCAATCACGAAGGGGAGCAATACTCTTTCGAAACCAATCACCGTGCCCCGTGGGCGGGCCTCAACTCACCGGCCAATCGGCAAGCAGCATGGGCCCCCGCAGCTCAATGGCTGCCTGGCCTCGTGACGCGGAGGGCAGCGACACGTGACGCAAGCGCCAGCGGCCGGTCACGAGGGGCGGGCCTCTGCCGCCCCCTGGTGAAGATTGACGGGGCGGGACCCCGCCTGATTCCTGAAGCCCCGCCCCCTCGGGAGGGAACCCAGGCGTCCGGGCTGTTTGCTCCTCCCCCTCTTCCGGGTTCCTGCCTCCCCGGCGCCCCCCCAAGGCGGGTCCATTTGCTGCTCCCGGGTGCACCCCAGCACCGGGCAATCGACCCCCCTGTGCCCTGTTATATGCGGCTGTTCCCCAGCTGCCCTGCCCCAGAGGTGGCTGCATCCCACCACCAGAGGAGCCGAGTCGGTCCCCAGTCCCGCGGGGCGTCTCTGGCCAGCAGACAAGGTTTAATAGCTCTGCCTGGGGGGCCAGACGGGGGGACCCAGCGCCTTGGGGGGGCATCACGCCGAGCCGGGGGATCCTCTTGGGTCGCTGTGCCGGCGTCGCTCCCTCCGCCGAGCTTGGCAGTGGCAGGTGCCTGGAACAGATGGGGGGGGGTCAGCATGGCTGAAAGATGCTTCCCCTCCTTGCCCCCCCAACCACCCCCCCAGACCCCCAGGTGCTCACCTGCCAACCCAGCTGCGGGCACTGCTGCCCAGCCCACAGCCAGCGACCAGGCCCAGCTGCCACCGGCTTCCCCGGCCGATCCGCCCATGAAACAGCCCAGAGCCACCATGGCCAAGGTGCCTGCGAGACACAAGATGTGGGGCTGGGGAGAACTAGGGGGTGGGAAGTCAAGGTGGGGGGAACTGGAGGAATTGGGGGGGGCAGATGGTGGGAGAGGATGGGCAGGGGAGGAGTTAGGGGTCAGAGGGTGGGGTGGCGGGGTAGAAGGAGGTTGGGGATCAGGAGGGCTGGGAAGGGGGGAGGCAGTTTGGGGGTCAGAGGGCAGGAAAGGGATTTGGGGGGTTCCCCTTACCTGTGAGGAAGCAGAGGGCAGCAGCCCCCCGGGCCCAGTCGAGTCTCCTGGGGGCCGGGCCGGGGGCAAGCGCCAGGGCCCCAGACAGCACAGAGAGGTACCCGGCCAGGACGGCCAGAACCAGGCAGCCCCGTGATACTCCCACATACGCTGGGGGAGGGAGCAGAAATGCGGGGGGTGAGTGAGAACTCGTCCTGTCACCCCCACTCCTCTGCACACCCTGGGGTCCCCCCGAACTCCTGCCCTGGGGTCCCGCAGCACCTGGTCCAGGTTCGTCCCAGCCCCCAGGACTATTCCCCGTGCCCTGCTGTGTCCCCATGTGGCCAGTGGATGGCAACAACACTCCATGCGTGGGGCATTGACAGCAGCAAAGTGGGGAGGAAAAGGAGCTGCCCCCCCCTCCGAACCCAGGGCTTGCTCCTCGGGGGTAGAGCTGAGCTCCCCACTCTTCTTTCAGTCAGTTTCCCCATGCAGCTACTCCCTGATGATGGAGCATGCGGGACTCCCCACCTCTGGGCCTTAAATTGGCAGGGTTAAGCCGGGTCACGGCCTGCCGCTAAGTAAGAGCTGGGTTAACCCGTGGGACTCCATGCCACCGGATAAGAGCATGTTTAACCAGTGGGACTCCCTGCCAACGGATAAGAGCAGGGTGAACCCGATGTCCCTACCTCGCTGGCCCTGGAGGGGGGTGCAGGCCCCCAGCTGACACTCCCTCCACAGACCCCGGTGAATGACGATGCCCAGGACCCAGAGCCGGAGCCAGGACTCGGTGGCAGCAGATACCGCCAGCAGGACGGTCACCACACAGGAGAGACAGAGCCCGGCCACCCCCAGCTTGGAACCCATCATAGACAGGGGAGACCAGGCACAGAAACGCTGAAAAACCTGCGGAGTTAACTCCCTGCCGCTGGGCATTGGTGGGGTTAATCCCCTGGACTCCCTGCCGCTGGGCATTGGTGGAGTTAATCCCCTGGACTCCCTGCCGCTGGGCATTGGTGGGGTTGACCCCCAGGACTCCCTGCCGCTGGGCATTTGCGGGGTTAACCCCCCGGACTCCCTGCTGCTGGGCATTGGGGGTGTTAACCCCCGGGACTCCCTGCCACTGGGCATTGGCGGGGTTAACCCCTGGTACTCCCCACTGCTGGGCACTGCCCAGGTATCCCTCTGGGTCTGTCCTAGTGGTTAGAGCCAAAGAGCCAGGCTCCCCCTCTCCTGGCTCTAATCACATCTTGACTCCCGTGGTAACCCCAAGATTCTGGAACTCCCATGCTCCAGGCTGTCCCCCGATCAGTCCCGGGGCCCACACAGCCCAATCCCTGCTGTGGGACCAGTAACTGGGGGGAGACGGGGTTTGGATGCAGAGATACAGTTTATTTCAAAGCAGGAAAAGGCCCAAGGAAGAACAGACCCATAAACAATGGACAAGAGCCTCGGGGGGCGCCGGCTGCCCTTCAGCCCCAAGGCAGAGGGTGGGGACTGGCTGGGGCAGGGAATGGGGCACGGGGCCTTTCCCCTCTAGGGCTGCCGGCTCCGTTCCAGCAGGGGACAGCAGCGGCCTTTTGGGGGGTCCATCCAGTCCCCCATCTCTCCGCGGCTCCGGTCACAGACGCTCGTACCCCAAGTGGCGCTGGTGGGCCACAAGGGCAAAGGTACCTGAGGGGAGATGGGGGAGATTGGAGACAGCCCCCCAGCCCCCTCCAGCACCCCCTGCCCCACAGTGCCTTGCCCTCCCAGTGCCGCCCCCTCCCCCGATTTCCTCCTCTTGCCCTGCGCAACATTCCCCTCCCTGCAGACCCCCAGCGTCCTCCCCCCAACACGTTACCCCAGTTTCCCCCACTGCCTGCTCCCCCATGGCTCCCTGCCCCGCTCCCCACAGCACCCCATCCCCTGGCCTCTCCCCCCAGCACCTGCCCTGCCGTGGCTCCCTGCCCTGGCTTCCCAGGGCGCCCCCTCCCACCACGCCCCCTAGGACCCCGCTCCCCACAGCGCCCCCTCCCCAGCCCCCCGGCCCGGCGCTCACCGCTCAGACCCAGCAGCGGCAGGGCGGCCCAGCCCAGGTAGAAGGACCATTCATAGGTCAGCTGGATCATCGTGTCCTGGTTCTTGTGCCACGATTCGCCGCTGTACACGCCCATGGCAATGAGGGTGCAGGTGCCTGCGGGGGGGGGGAGGGATTAGAGCCCCTGAGCCGGCCAGTCTCCCCGCCATGGGGCCCGATCTGACCCTGAGCCAGCCAGTCACCCACCCTGGGGCCGGATGGGAGCTGGCGCCCTCTAGAGGGGATAGGTCCCGTGCCCCGTTCCCTGCCCCCCCCGGGCCAACCCTGGCCCCTGCCCTGTGGCCAGACCAGCACCCCCCCCCCCGCCCCCAGGGGACAGGCCCCGAGCCCAGTCCCTACCGGCGGCAAAGGCAGTGATGGCAGCCAGGAGGTTGGTGCTCACAGGGCTTTGGACGCAGGATGTGAGGGAGAACAGGAGGAACAGGAGGGACGCGGCGGTGGCCAGCGTGGCCAGGATCAGGAAGGCCTGTGTGGCTTGTATATACTCTGTGGGAGGACAGGGACACAAAGGGTTAACGGGGGGGTGGAGAGCAGGGGGCTGTGGGTCGGGAGTGAGGGGCATTGGCAGAGCTGTCTGTGTACACTCCAGGATTGGGCAAGGGGACCCTGTATAACCAGCCCCCAAGCCCCATTCCAGAGGGGCCACATCTCAGCGCCCAGTGAGGGGTCCTTTTGTAACCAGCCCCCCCACCCCAGCCCAGAGGGGGCCGCATCCCAGAGCTGGGTGAGGGGCCCCTGGATAACCAGCCCCGCTCCCGACCCCAGTGATGGCCATGTCTCAGCACCAGGCCTGGGATCCCATATAAACACCCCCCGCACCACCCCAGAGGGGGCTGCATCCCAAAGGTGGGTGAGGGGCCCCTGGAAAACCAGCCCCCCGCACCACCCCGGAGGGGGCTGCATCCCAGCCTCGGACGTCTCCTCACCGAGGATTTGGTCTGGGCTCCCGCACACGTTGTCCACGCAGGACTGCCAGAGCCCACTGTGGGACGTGCTCTTGGGGCCGTAGGCTACGAGCCAGTAGTCGGTGAACAGAGCCATGCAGAGCAGCACCAGGCTGAGCATGGCCAGGAGGCAGCTCCCCACGCTGCAGACCTGCATCTCCCACGAGCCGGGCCACCGGGCAGAGCCTTGGCTACCGGACCTGCAAGAGGAACCCCGCGCTGGGCGCATGAGCCCTGGCGTCCAGGGACCCCCCCCGCCCCTTTGCTGTCACAGCCCCTTCCCCACCCCCCAGCCCAGCGTCCCAGTTGCCCCAGCTGGGCCCCGCTGAGTCAAACTGCTGGAGTGGGGGGGCTGGGAGCCAGGACTCCTGGGTTCTATCCTCAGCTCTGGGAGGGGAGTGAGGCCTAGCAGCTAGAGGGAGTGAGGGGGGCTGGAAACCAGGACACCTGGGTCTCTCTCTACCCCGGTGGAGGCAGGGAGGAGTGTTCTCTAGTGGTTAGCGTAGCTGCTGCTCCCTGCAACTGCTTTTCACACCCCAGCCACTTCCCCGAGCTGTTCTTACACCTTCACGTCAGCCTGGGACCCACGCAAACCCAGGCCCCCTCAGCCAGCTTGCGGCCCCCGCCCTGGGGATCAGCCCCATGGATCTTAGCCCAGTATCCCGCCTCCTCCCTGCCGCCCCAGATCAGCCCCATGGACCCTCCTAGCCTGGTATCCCACACCACCCCCTCCCTGCTGCCCCAGCTCAGCCCCATGGACCCCCCTAGCCCAGTATCTGGCCCCTCATCCCCCTTCCTCACATTGCTCCATGGACTCTTCCCCTCAGCCCCTCTCTGCTACTGGGGACCCAGATCTGGGAGGACACGACCCACAGGGCTCAGGACTCCTGGGTTGTGTCCCTAGCTCTGGGAAGGGAGTTGGGTCTAATGGTTAGAGCAGGGGGGCTGGGAGCCAGGACTCCGGGGTGCTCTCCCTGGCTCTGGGAGGGGAGTGGGGTCTAATGGTTTTGGGGGTCTGTAGTGTAGAGGGTCCCAGACCATAGCTGATGGCAGGGGTTGGGGAGAGCAGAGCGTGGTGTGTCCTTACCTTTCTGGGTGCCCCCTGCACAGTCTGTGCGGCTGCACCCACACCCAGACTGTCCCTCCCCAGCGGGTGGGGTCACGGGGGCGGGGCTGATATTAGCAGGAAGCAACTTCTGGGGCTGGGTGAGGAGAGTGAGCGTCCGAGGAGACAATATGTATCCATCCCGGCGTACCCCCATTCATCCATCCCTGTGTACCCCATCCATCTCTCCAACCATCCCTGTGTACTCCGATCCTTGTGTACCCCCATCCATCCCTCCAACCATCCCTGTGTACCCCGATCCGTGTGTACCCCATCCATCCATCCCCGTGTACCCTGATCCCTGTGTAGCCCCATCCATCCCTCCAACCATCCCTGTGTACCCCGATCCCTGTGTACCCCATCCATCCATCCCCGTGTACCCTGATCACTGTGTACCCCCATCCATCCCTCCAACCATCCCTGTGTACTCTGATCCCTGTGTATCCCCATCCATCCATCCCTGTGTACCCTGATCCCTTTGTACCCCATCCATCCATCCATCCATCCATCCCTGTGTACCCCGTATCTGTCCTTCCCCAGACACTCCCTTTATCAACCTATCCCCCCGTACCCGTCTGTCCATCCCCACACCCCGCCCTTTCTCTCGCTGGCTCTCTGAGCTGTTTCTCTCTCTGCACTCGGCCGCCTTCCCCCGCTTCCTGTCTCTGCGGTTCTTGGGGGCGCGTCGCAGAAACAGCTCAGCGACTTGCCAGTTACAAGGGGACAAGAAATCCCCCCACTCGCCCCACTTTGGCTTCAATGGGATGATGGCTGCTTCTAGGCTGGCAGCCAGGACTCCTGGGTTCTCTCCTCACTCTGGGAGGGGAGTTGGGTCTAGTGGTTAGAGCAGGGGAGGCTGGGAGCCAGGACTCCTGGGTTCTCTCCCTGGGCAGGGAGTGGGGTCTCTTGGGGCGGTGTTTGGGTGACACCAGCCGGAGCGGTGCAGATGCTGTTCTGTGGCTCATACACGTTTCCAAGGTGGGCAGGGTGAGAAAATTGCCAAAGCGAAGCAGACACGTCACCGCCGGGAAGTGGAGCCAAAGCCTCCCCCAAGGGCGAGAGGCCGGGTGGGCCCAGCGCGGCGCCTTGGGTGGTCGTTGGGCCCAGTCGCTGGCCTGGATGGGCAGGGCCGGATTGACTGTCCCGTGGGCCCGGGGCAATGAGATTTTGTGGGGCCCCTGTGTACAAGTCTTTCCTGGGAGGGAGTTTGGTACAGGAGGGGGCTCCGGGCTGAGGCAGGGGGTTGGGGTGTACGAGGGGGCACGGGCTCTGGGTGGGAGTTTGGGTGCAGGAGGGGGATTCTGACCTGGGCCAGGGGGTTGGGGTTCACGAGGGGGTTCGGGCTCTGGGAGGGAGTTTGGACGTAGGAGGGGGATTCTGACCCGGGGCTGGGGCAGGGGTTTGGGTGCAGGAGAAGGTGAGGGGTGCAGGTTCTGGGAGGGAATTGGGTGCAGGAGGGGGCTCCGGGGCTGGGGCAGGGGGTTGGGGTGCAGGAGAAGGTGAGGGGTGCAGGTTCTGGGAGGGGGTCGTGCACACACATAGAGCAGGGCTCGGTCCTGCCAGCAGGGAGCGGCAGGGACATACCCACAACCCACCTCCCCCCCCCGCCCGCTCAGGGTCCCTCTCCAGGCCGGTCACTGGCTGCGCCCGCCGGGGACGGGGCACGGGCAGCGCTGGGGCCCCGGCTCGGGGTACAGGACATGCGTGAGCAAGCTGAAAACACCCGAATAGACGAGAGAAAAGAACACAGCTCAGCACCGGGCGAGGGGGCCCTGGATAACCCGCCCCCGCGCCCCACCCCAGAGGCGGCTGCACCTCGGTGCTCCGTGAACGATCCCTGGATAATCAGCCCACAAGGGGCTTTGGAGGCTGGGGGGGGGGATACCCCAGCCCTACGAAGCTGCTCCGCTGGAGAGATGACAGATGAGGGAGCCCTGCCCCCATGGCCTGCCCCCCCGCCCCCTCACCGGTCACTATGGACAGCGTGAACACCCGCCGGGCCAGGCAGCGGGTCCTGGTGATGTTCAGCGTGGCCGGGCTCAGCCGGCGTATACAGCTCCATGGCAATTAAACCAGGCAGCCCTAGAGCCAAGTGGGGCAGAATTACAGCGGCCTAGGGCCGTCCCCAGGGACCTGCTTTTCCGCCAGCCCCCGCACCCCACCCCAGAGGCAGACCAGGGGGCCCTGTATAAGCAGCCCCGCGTCTCCTCCCTGCCCGGCGCCGGCACACGGACGGATCTGGGGCGGGACGCGGGGCGACCTGCGGTGAAGGGGGCTGCTGCGGCGATCACCTGCCCGAGGCGGGCGAGCGGGAGCAGCGGCTGAGAACGGCCACGGCGGCCACGAAGCCAGCGAGAGCGGCGAAGGTCAGGCAAATGCGAGCGGCCCCCAGGAGATCAAGGGGGGGCACCAAGGGCAACGTGGGGCTAAAGACCCACCATCCGGCCCAGTCCCTGTGGGGGAGGGGCTGCGGGTCGGGAGTGGGGGCACCGGCTGAGCTGGGGAGGGGAAAGCCCGGGGCTGGGCTGGCAGGGGGCTGCGGGTCGGGAGTGGGGGGCACCGTCCCCCCGTACCGCTGGCCTGTCTCGTGTTCCCACAGGCTGGCTTGGTGCACAGCCCGGCGAGGACCCCGGCGTCCTGGGGGTGGCCCCCGTCCTGCCAGCTGGGGTCCAGCAGGGCGGCCGAGAGCAGCAGGAAACTGAGGCAGGCAGAGGCCGGGCGAGCCGTGCCTGTGAGGTGTCAGGTGCAGGCGGACGAGCCCTCCGAGGGGTGAGTTGCTCTGAGTCCAGCCGCCCCCCAGGAGGTCAGACACTGTCACCAGGGGGTCCCGGAATTCCCTGATCTGGGAAGAAGGAGCCCGGCTCCGGGGCCGTGTTCAGGACAAGAGCCTTCGGCAGCGGGGCTTAGTCGCAGTCACGCCGGAGTGTGCCGGCGCCCAGCCCCCGGTCACGCCCCCTAGTGGCTGGGTGGGGGGGGTTCCGCCGGCGCCCAGCCCCCGGTCACGCCCCCTAGTGGCTGGGTGGGGGGGGTTCCGCCGGCGCCCAGCCCCCGGTCACGCCCCCTAGTGGCTGGGTGGGGGGGTTCCGCCGGCGCCCAGCCCCCGGTCACGCCCCCTAGTGGCTGGGGTGGGGGGGGTTCCGCCGGCGCCCAGCCCCCGGTCACGCCCCCTAGTGGCTGGGTGGGGGGGGTTCCGCCGGCGCCCAGCCCCCGGTCACGCCCCCTAGTGGCTGGGGTGGGGGGGGGGTTCCGCCGGCGCCCAGCCCCCGGTCACGCCCCCTAGTGGCTGGGGTGGGGGGGGGTTCCGCCGGCGCCCAGCCCCCGGTCACGCCCCCTAGTGGCTGGGGTGGGGGGGGTTCCGCCGGCGCCCAGCCCCCGGTCACGCCCCCTAGTGGCTGGGTGGGGGGGGGTCCGCCGGCGCCCAGCCCCCGGTCACGCCCCCTAGTGGCTGGGTGGGGGGGGGGTTCCGCCGGCGCCCAGCCCCCGGTCACGCCCCCTAGTGGCTGGGTGGGGGGGGGGTTCCGCCGGCGCCCAGCCCCCGGTCACGCCCCCTAGTGGCTGGGTGGGGGGGGGTCCGCCGGCGCCCAGCCCCCGGTCACGCCCCCAAGTGGCTGGGGTGGGGGGGGTTCCGCCGGCGCCCAGCCCCCGGTCACGCCCCCTAGGGGCTGGGTGGGGGGGGTTCCGCCGGCGCCCAGCCCCCGGTCACGCCCCCTAGTGGCTGGGGGGGGGGGGGTTCCGCCGGCGCCCAGCCCCCGGTCACGCCCCCTAGTGGCTGGGGGGGGGGGGGGTTCCGCCGGCGCCCAGCCCCCGGTCACGCCCCCTAGTGGCTGGGGTGGGGGGGGTTCCGCCGGCGCCCAGCCCCCGGTCACGCCCCCTAGTGGCTGGGTGGGGGGGGTTCCGCCGGCGCCCAGCCCCCGGTCACGCCCCCTAGTGGCTGGGTGGGGGGGGTTCCGCCGGCGCCCAGCCCCCGGTCACGCCCCCTAGTGGCTGGGGGGGGGGGGTTCCGCCGGCGCCCAGCCCCCGGTCACGCCCCCTAGTGGCTGGGTGGGGGGGGTTCCGCCGGCGCCCAGCCCCCGGTCACGCCCCCTAGTGGCTGGGTGGGGGGGGTTCCGCCGGCGCCCAGTCCCCGGTCACGCCCCCTAGTGGCTGGGTGGGGGGGTTCTGCTGGCGCCCAGTCCCCGGTCCCTAGTGGCTGGGGTGGGGGGGGCTTGGTGCAACACGGTAGCTCTGGCCCTGTCCTGGGGACCGGCTCCCACACACTCTGGGAAGAATTCGGGCCAGCAAAGGAGTTTGGGGAGCGACCCCTGCGATCTGGGTTTCCTAGGAGGGCCCTGGAGATGGGCCCTGGAGATGGGGAGTGGTAGGAAACCCCCTCGTTCCCTCCTCCCCTGGGAATAGCAGCCCCCCAGGATCTCAAGACCGCTCCAGGGGAACACTGTGGTGAGCTTCCGTAGGTCTGTGTCCCCACCCCACAGTCGGAGGTTGAGGGGCCCTGGAGCCTGGGGTTGTGCCTCTGTCCGCCCTCGCTAACACCCATCGATGGGCTGCTCCTCCCTGAACTCATCTTATTCCTTTGTGAACCCCGTTGGCCCTCGCAACATCCCCCAGCGAGGCGTTCCCTGGGTTATCGGCGCTTCTGTCTCATTGGATAACACCGACCGCCTGCTCACGTCATTGGGCGACCCCTGGTTTAGTCCCATGGGATGGGTCAGGCGCATTTCTCTGGCCACCTGTCCAGCCCCTGCATAGTTTTTTCACCCTCCGTCACCTTTCCCCTTCGCCATCTTGTTCCTAAGCTGACCCACGCCAGCTTTACCAGCTCTTCCTGCACGGAAGCCGCCCCGCACCCAGGCTCGGCCTTTGCCCCTTTCTGCCCCTTTTCCCTTTCTAAGGTCTCTCTCTGGCTCTGGGCCGGCCCGATCGGCGCCGTGTCCCGGGGGCGGGTGGACCCTGGCTTTAGGGAGCCGAGCTCCGGCCTTTTCGGCCTCCTTCTTGCTCCCTGGCCCAACAGCTCCCAACTCTCCTGCAACCCGGTCAGCCACCACGGTGCAATGGGGTGACATTTTCAGCGAGGGTGCCCAGGGGAGTTGGGTACCCAAATACTTCTGGGGAGCGGGTCTCACCCGGGACACCCAATTTGGCGTCAGTTCCCCCCCGCACAAAGCTCAGGAGCTGACGGGCCGGTTGTGTCACAAATGGAGCCTTCATTTGAGTGATTAGAACTAATGAATCGGAATAATTAGGAATAAGGAGAAACAGCCTCTCCGGTCAGACAACGGGGACACGTGCGTCCAGGGGGAGATTCACTGGGTTCGGGCAAACCCCAGTCACACACACACAATCGCACCCAGCAACACAACCTCACAACCTCTCACCTCCCCGCCCCCGACCTGATCACACAATCGCCCCATCTCACATCCACAATCGCACCCCGCCCAGTGCCCGCTTTGCACCCTGGGGCTAATTGGCTCCAAAGGGGCCTATGGCAAAACACCCCCTTTGAACTCGCCCTCGGGCTCCTGGGCCGCCCCCTCCTGCCCCCACTGTGTCAGCGTCACCTGCCCCAGCGGGAGGGGCTCTGCCCCCGACCCCCCCTCTAGCCCCCGCTGTGCCAGCGTCACCTGCCCCAGCGGGAGGGGCTCTGCCCCCGGCCCCCCCTCTAGCTCCCGCTGTGCCAGCGTCACCTGCCCCAGCGGGAGGGGCTCTGCCCCCGGCCCCCCCTCCAGCCCCCGCTGTGCCAGCGTCACCTGCCCCAGCGGGAGGGGCTCTGCCCCCGGCCCCCCCTCCAGCCCCCGCTGTGCCAGCGTCACCTGCCCCAGCGGGAGGGGTTCTGCCCCCGGCCTCCCCTCCAGCCCCCTCTGTGCTGGCATCACCTGCCCCAGCGGGAGGGATTCTGCCTCCGGCCCCCCTTCTAGCTCCTCCTGGGCCAGCATCACCTGCCCCAGCAGGAGGCATTCTGCCCCCGGCCCCCCCTCCAGCCCCCTCTGTGCGAGTGTCACCTGACCCAGCGGGAGGGATTCAGCCCCTGGCCCCCCCTCCAGCCCCTCCTGGGCAGGCGTCACCTGCCCCAATGAGAGGGACTCTGCCCCTGGTCCCCCCTTCAGCCCCTCCTGTGCTGCCCCCTCCTGCCACAGGGGGAGGGGCTCTGCCCCCAGCCCCCCCTCCAGCCCCCGCTGTGCCAGCGTCACCTGCCCCAGCGGGAGAGGCTCTGCCCCCGGCCCCCCCTCCAGCCCCCAGTGGACCAGCGTCACCCGCCTCAGCAGGAGGGGGTCTGCCCCCGGCCCCCCCTCCAGTTCCCCCTGGGCTCGTGTCTCCCCGAGGTCCTGGCTGGGCTGGCCCCAGGGTCCCACGCGGGGGCTCAGCACCAGGGGGCAGCTGTGGACAAACAGAGACAGGATCCCTGTGGGGGAGAGGAGAGGGTTAAATGGCAGAAGCCCCCCCAGCTGGGGGGGCAGGGCTCACCCTCTGCGGTCTGACCCCTGGGGTGGAGGGATGGGGGGGTAGAGGTGGATAAAGATTTATAGGGGCCCTGGGCACACAGAACATTTATTCCCCCCCCCGCCACCTGGGGGCCTAGGAGCGCCAGGACAGGGGAAACTGGGGGGGGGCCATGCCCAAGCAGAGCGGGTGTTGCCCCCCCAAACTGCCAGCCTCGGGCCAGGGGCGGCAGGAGGAGCAGCGCCGCGTGTGGTTGCTGCCTCAAGCACAAAGCCCAGCTGGCAGCGTGCAGGAGGGATCCAGCGGGTACAGGAGGGACCCGGCAGGCTCAGGAGGGACCCGGCGGGCGCAGGAGGGACCTGGTGGGTGCAGCCTGGAAGCAGAGGGACCCAGTGGGCGCAGGAGGGACCTGGCGGGCGTAGCCTGGCAGTGGCAGTACCGGGCGCAGGCACTGAACCAGCCCAGGGGGAGGGTGGTGCCCGCTGAGGCCAGGCCAGTAGTAGCAGGACGGAGCCCTCCCTGGCTCCGTCCCGGGCCTCCCCACAGAGCATGTCTGCAGCGCCGGTGAGGGGGCAGGAGCCCGCAGGAGCCCGCCCCGGAGCCCCCGCCCCTGGGTCCCACTGGCAGCAGTGCACCCTGGGGGGCAGGGACATAGGCTGGGGCAGCTCTTGGCAGTCTGGGGCTCCCCACAGCAGCCTGGGCTCCCTGGGCGACTCTTACCAGGGCCCGGCTCCAGGTTCCGGCCTGGCCAGGGGGCAGAGCCCTGGGGGTTGGAGGAGGATCGGGGGGGGGTCTCACCGCTGAGGACGAAGAGGGGGCTGAGGGTCCAGGCGAGGAAAAAGGCCCATTCGAAGGAGGCCCTGGCCTGCGGGTTGACGGAGTCCAGCATCACGTGGGCCGTGAAGATCACGACGCTGATCAGCACCAGCAGCCCTGGGGAAACCAGACACCCCCAGAATGCAGCCAGTCCCAGCCCCCCCTTTTCCCTGTGCACCTGTGATGGGGTCTACAGGTAACTGCTCCCACAGCCGGGACCACTCGGGGGCGTTTCCCATCAGCTCCTTGCTCCACCCGTAACCAGCCACCAGGGGGCAATGCACAGCCTTGGCGGCTGTTCCTCAGTTTCCCCACCCCAGAGGTGGCTGCATCTCAGCACTGAGCGTGCCGTCCCTGTGCACCGTTTTGTGCGGCTGTTCCTCAGCTGCCCCGCCCCAGAGGTGGCTGCATCTTAGCACCGGGCAAGCCGTCCCTGTGCACCATTATGTGCGGCTGTTCGTCAGTTTCCCCACCCCAAAGGTAGCTGCATCTCAGCATCGGGAGAGCCGTCCCTGTGCACCGTTATGTGCGGCTGTTCCTCAGTTGCCCCACCCCAGAGGTGGCTGCATCTTGGTGCCAGGTAGCCGGGGCAGGCGGCTGCCAGGGGCTCGTGTGTTCCCCATGGGATGGGGAAGGGAAGGCAGGTGAGAATTTTACCTGCGATGAAATTGGCCGTGGCCGAGACCAGGAAGCGAGAGCCCCGCCATCGGGCGAAGGGTCTGACGGAGACGAGCAGAGACGCCACCGCCACGGACGAAGCCAGCAACGCAAACAGCAGCAGGGCCCTGATCGCCTTGAAGAACGCTGTGGGAACCAGGAATCCAACGGGCTCAGCCGAACCATCCGCACAGCTCGGGGGGAGCCCGGCGCTGGGAGAAGGGTTGGGGGGACTGCAAGTCGTGAGTGAGGGGCACCAGCAGAGCTGTTGGGGGGAGGGGCCCAGGTCTGGGCTAGCAGGGGGCTGTGGGTCGGGAGTGGAGGGCACTGGCAGAGCTGGGGGGAACCCCGGCGCTGGGGGCAGGGGGCAGGGCCCGTCCCTTACGCGTCTCGGTGACAATGCCGGCGCACACGGGGCGGGAGCAGAGCCACCAGACCCCGCTGTGGTACCCGTCGTCTGGGGAGTCGATGAGGAGCCAGCGCGGGCTCACCATGGCGACCAGGAGCAGCGCCAGGCTGCAGCAGGTGGTGCCCGCGCCCAGACAGCGCAGGGTCCACGGGCCGCAGCGGGGGGGGCCTGCGGGGAGACGAAAGGCTGAGCGGGGAAGACCCCCTCTGGCACCGTCCCCATCCCCCACCCCTCATCCATCACCACACCTGTCCATCCCTGAACACCCCCTGTCCGTCTGTCCGTACACCCCCCCCATCTGTCCATCCATCTGTCCATCTCCGTCCACCCTTGGTCTGTCTGTCCGTCCTACCCCCCATCCGTTCATCCATCCCCGTCCACCCCCCCATCCGTCCATCCATCCCCGTCCACCCCTGGTCTGTCTGTCCATCCCCCCCCCCGTCCGTCCATCCATCCCCGTACACCCCCCGTCTGTCTGTCCATCTCCATACACCCTGTCTGTCTGTCTGTCCCTGTACACCCCCCGTCCGTCCGTCCACATCTATCTGTCTATCTACCCCCAGACACACTCCCACCCTCTCTCTCTCTCTCTCTCTCTTTCTGGGCACAGCTGCTCTCAGGGTGTTTTCAGGGTCCAGATCTCTCCCCTCCCACCCGTACTCACTCACTGGCTGTTCTCAGCATCGGGACCCTTGTTTCCATTGGGGCTGCAGGCCCAGGTCGGAGAGCCAATCGCAGCCCCATCCCATGGCCCCAGAGACCCCGACCGTCCTGGCCTGTCTGCGGCCACCTCCAACCGCCACGGAACCTTCCCGGCACTAGGGGGCGCTGTGCTGCAGGGGGCAGGGTGGATGGCTCAGTAGGGGGCACTGTTGTAACCCAAGTCCCTGCCCCCTATTATCATAGAATATCAGGGTGGGAAGGGACCTAAGGAGGTATCTAGTCCCACCCCCTGCTCAAAGCAGGACCAACCCCAACTAAATCATCCCAGCCAGGGCTTTGTCAAGCCTGACCTTAAAAACTTCTAAGGAAGGAGATTCCACCACCTCCCTAGGGAACCCATTCCAGTGCTTCACCACCCTCCTAGTGAAAAAGTTTTTCCTAATATCCAACCTAAACCTCCCGCACTGCAACTGGAGACCATTGCTCCTCGTTCTGTCATCTGCCACCTCTGAGAACAGTCTAGAGCCATCCTCTTTGGAACCCCCCTTCAGGTAGTTAAAAGCAGCTATCAACCCCCCCCCTCATTCTTCTCTTCCGCAGACTAAATAACCCCAGTTCCCTCAGCATCTCCTCATAAGTCATGTGCTCCAGCCCCCTAATCATTTTCATTGCCCTCTGCTGGACTCTTTCCAATTTGTCCACATCCCTTCTGTAATGGGGGGCTCAAAACTGGACACAATACTCCAGATGGGGCCTCATCAGTGCCGAATAGAGGGGAACGATCACGTCCCTCGATCGGCTGGCAATGCCCCTACTTATACAGCCCAAAATGCCGTTAGCCTTCTTGGCAACAAGGGCAGACTGTTGACTCCTATCCAGCTCCTCCTCCACTATAACCCCTAGGTCCTTTTCTGCAGAACTGCTGCTGAGCCATTCGGTCCCCAGGCCGTAGCAGTGCATGGGATTCTTCCGTCCTACGTGCAGGACTCTGCACTTGTCCTCGTTGAACATTATTGAACATTAGCATCATTCCAGCCCCTTTCATCCTGTTCAATAATCCAGGGATGAAGGGACGAGTGTCACCCTGGAACAGTCCATTTTTCAGTTCATCTCCTGCCCCATCCGCCTCCCAGGACTCCTGGGTTCTATTCCCGGCTCGGCGCCAGCTCTGGCTACAACCTTTGGCGAGCAGCAGCTGGCGGTGGGGGCTCCCTCCTGGGCAGTTCTCTGAAACCCTCCACGCAGGGTCCAGCAGTCGTCACAACAGCCCACGGGCTGCCAGGAACCGTCAGGAATGGGACCGAGAAGCAGACAGAAAAGATCCTATTGCTGCTCCATAAACCCATGGCCCACCCAGGCCTGGGAGACGGGACACAGAGGTTGTTGCCCCATCTCCACAAAGATCGATTCCAATGGGAAAAGGTGCAGAGAAGGGCTACAAACGTGACTAGGGGGATGGAGCGGCTGCCGTATGAGGAGAGATTAACAGGAGTGGGATGTCGCAGCTTGGAAAAGACTCCACTAAGGGGGAATGCGATCGAGGTCGATAAAATCATGAATGGGATGGAGAAAGTGACTAGGGAAGTGTTATTTACCCCCTCACATTACACACAAACCAGGGGTCACCCACTGAAATTAATAGGCAGCAGGTTTAAAACAAACATAAGGAAATACTTCTTCACACACTCATGGAACTCCTTGCCAGGGGATGTTGTGAAGGCCAAAAGCAGAACTGGTCAGGGACGTAACCCCCTGCTCTGGGTGACCCTAAACCTCCAACTGCAAACCTGGGAATGGACGACGGGGTGGATCACTTGATAATTGCCCTGTTCTGGTCATTCCCTCTGGGGCACCTGGCATTGGCCGCTGTCAGAAGACAGGATCCTGGGCTAGAGGGACAATTGATCTGACCCAGTATGGCCGTATTGATGCCAACCCCGGATGGCTACAGGTCCACTTTCAACCAGTTTGGTGCTGGAACGTGGCCGGTGGGTGAAGCGGGAGTGGAGGTTTCGGAGGCGTGTGGTTCACCCCAAGGTGATGGGCAGAGGAGAATGCTGCTGGCTTTGAGAGAGCGGGGTTTCCAAACTGCCCCGGAGCCAAGGACAGGACTTTTCCCCTCTCCAGAAGCACGAATCTGAACGCTGCCCAGGGTACGGCTCCGTCGCTGGGCCGGCCCTCGGGGACCCCAGAGGCCGATGTGTGAGCACCGACACAGGCTGCACTGGGAACGTTCACGAGGCCAGAGCTGTTTGCTGAACGGGAGTGTCCGTTCCTGTGACCCAATTCCCAGCAAGTGATCCTGACATGAATGGAGATACTGTCCCCGCCGATGCCCCGCATGTCCCCCATTGTCTGGCTTCACCCATCCCCACCCGTGTGGCTGGGGCATCAGGCACACTGGTGCCATGGCTCGTGTTGGGGCTGGGCAGGATCCCGGGCTCTCAAGAGATGTGTTGTTCGGGGTGTTGATCATCACAGCAGGGGAGATATGGCTGCAGGTTCCCATCTGTTCTGGCCAGGTCTGGCGCCGCTCGGAGCTGGTGGGTCCTGGTCTGTGGGGAGCGATGATGAGCTGGGGGGTTGTTTGAAGGCCAGGAGGGGGTTCAGGAAAGAACCCCGTCGAGTCTGGTTGTAAGGGTTTGCTGATGCCTCAGGCGGTTCCAGTGGGGGGCGGTCGGAGGGGGGCAGGCTCAGCACAGTACATATTGATTTCCGTATTGAACCGGCCCCTCCTCAGCCCCCTGGCAGATCCCCTGCAGTTCTTTAGCACTCCCAGGGGTGGCGCTGCCGTTCGGATGCTGGGCAGGGGATGTTTCCAGACACCAGTTCCCATTAGCTTCCGTCCTTTGCTACGGCGGGACTTCCTGTCGGGAGGGGTTTGGCCAGGACCCTAAAGCACACAGGTTCAAGTGGTAACACCGTTTCCGGTGTCATTTCCGGTGATGTCATCATTTGCAGTGATGTCACTTCCTGTGACAGTGGGAATCCGGGTGACATCATCAGGTTCCTCTCGCCCCCCATCTCTTTGATGTTTGCAAGGGGCTCTATGCCAGCATTTCCGGGGACATGGTCATTTCCCATGATGTCACTTCCTGTTCAGGTGGGGGCGTCTTGTGACATCATCAGATTCACCTCACCCGTCCGTCTCTCTGTGACACTCGCGACGTCCAAGTAGCACCTGGAGCTCCCATGGTCACCGTGGCCCGATGATGGTGAGAGGTTCTGGACGGAGTCTGCCGTGTGAGTCTCGCCTTGCTGAACCGTATCTCCCGTTCGACTGCCCGTGCCAGCCTCGCACGGGGACTCCCGAAGCGTGACTGCGTGCGTGTTCCTGGAATAAGTTGTGAGCCTGCGAACACCCGCAGCCGGCCAAGGACCAGTCAGACATGCGTTGCTGGCCCAGTAAATGCAATCTACTGTACCAACGGCTGCCCCAGAGACTTCTCAGAGAGAGCTCCTAGGCAATGTCTCTCTGGGGGGGCTGCCTGACCCCCCACGTTGCAGCAGGGATCTTTCCAGCAAGCTGGAAGAACGTATAAAAGAGAGGAAGTGAGCTCTTCACTTGGCCTCTCCTCCCCTCCCCCATCTCAACACCTGGAGGCACATCTGGAAGACAAAGAGGTTGAACTGGGGAGGGTGGTCCCAGGCTGGAGGTGAGTCCCAGCTAGGGTGACCACGTGTCCCGATTTTATAGGGACAGTCCCGATATTTGGGGCTTTGGCTTATACAGGGTCCTATTCCCCACCCTCCCCCAGTCCAATTTCTCACCCTTGCTGTCTGGTCACCCTAGTCCCAGCCTGTGTATTGAGGGACTGTGACCTGCTTGCACCCTTTGTCAGGGTGAGACAGGGCTTGATTCCAATCCTGTCTAGTTTATTTAATTCAGATTGGGAATTTCCTTTGATTTCTCTCGGTAACCAACTGCAATCACTACGCTTGCCACTTCTAATCTTGGGAAATATCAGCTCAGTTTACAAAGGCCGGGGTGCGTCCTCTCCACTTTGAGGGTGGGGCAGATGGGGGCAATGAATTTACACTGGCCAGGCTGTGTCAGGGCAGGACCTGCCACGGGTTGTCGCTTGTCACAGCATCACTGTGCAAGAGGGCTCGGCAGGACTGCCATCAAGTGGGTGCAGAATTGCGACGGTTAGTGGAAGGTCCATAGGACGGTGGATCCCCAGTGGGGCCCTGCATGGATCTGTGCTGGGGCCTGTGTTTTTTAGCATCTTTACTCATGCCCTGGAGCAGCCTGATCAAATCTGCCGATGACACAAAGCTGGGGGTGGAGCTAAAATTCTCTTTGGAGGACGGAGCTAAAATTCAGAGGGACCCCGATAAATTGGAGAACTGGCAGCAGCACGGGGCGGATCACAACCTCGGCAGGAGTCAGCAACGCGACGCTGGTGCAGAAACAGCAAATGCAGTTTCCGGTTGCATTACCAGAGGCAGAGCATGCAAGTCCCGAGAGGTGCCAGTCCCGCTCTGCTTGGCGCTGGCTAGGCCTTAGCTGGAGGACTGGGTCCAGGTTTGGTCACCAATGTGTAGAAAGGATGCAGAGAAACTGGAAAGGATCCAGAGACGAGGGAGAAAGATGATCAAAGGGATGAAACACAAGCCCTAGGGGCACAGCCTGAAGGAACTGGGCGCGGTTAGTTTGGAAAAGAGATTGGGGGAGGAGGACATGATCGCGGTTTTCAAATACTGGAAAGGCTGCCAGAAAGAAGATGGAGAAAAGTTGTTCTCTCTGGCCCCAGAGAGCAGGACAAGGGGCAACAGGTTCAAACTGCAGCAGAGTCAATCGAGATTAAATCTCAGGATAGTTTCAACCAGTTACCTGGTACTGAAGTCAGGGTCACCGGCCTGTAATTGCCGGGATCATCTCTGAAGCCGTTTGTAAAAATTGGTGTCACATTCGCACTCCTCCAGTCATGTGGTCCAGAAGCTGATTGAAATGCTAGGTTACATACCACAGTTAGTAGTTCTGCAATTTCATATCTGAGTTCCTTCAGACCTCTTGGGTGAATCCCATCTGGTCCTGGTGACTTATTGCTGTTTAATTTATCAATTTGTTCCCAAACCTCCTCTAATGACACCTCAATCTGGGACAGTTCCTCACATCTGTCACCTAAAAAGAATGGCTCAGGTTTGGGAATCTCCCTCACATCCTCAGACATGAAGACCAATGCAAAGAATTCATTTAGTTTCTCTGCAATGGCCTTATCATCCTTGAGGGCTCCTTTAGCACCTCGATCATCCAGTGGCCCCACTGGTTGTTTAGCAGCTTCCTGCTTCTGATGTAATTTTTGCTGTTACTTTTCGAGTCTTTGGATAGCTGTTCTTCAAATTCTTTTTTGACCTTTCTAATTATATTTTTACATTTCACTTGCCAGAGTTTATTCTCCTTTCTATTTTCCTCAGTAGGATTTAACTTCCACTTTTTAAAGGATGCCTTTTGCCTTTCACTGCTTCTTTTACTTTGTTGGTTAGCCACGGTGACACTTTTTGTTGTTCTCTTATTATGTTTTTTAATTTGGGGGATACATTTAGGTTGAGCCTCTATTATGGTGTCTTTACAAAGTTTCCATGCAGCTTGCAGGGATTTCACGTTTGGCACTGGATGTTTTCATTTCTGTTTAACTGACTTCCTCATTTCTGTGTCGTTCCCTTTTCTGAAATTAAATGCTACAGTGTTAGGCCGCTTTGGTGTTTTTCCTGCCACAGGGATGTTAAATTTAATTATATTATAGTCACTATTACCAAGTGGTTCAGCTAGATTCACCTCTTGGACCAGATCCCACGCTCAACTGAGGAGTAAATCAAGAATTGCCTCTCCTCGTGTGGGTTCCAGGACCAGCTTCTCCAAGAAGTAGTCATTTAAGGTGTCAAGAAACTTTATCGCTCCATCCCGTCCTGAGGTGACATGTATCCAGTCAATAGGGGGATAATTGAAAACCGCCATTAGTATTATTGAGTTTTTTATTTTAATAGCCTCTCTAAGCCGATGAAGTGAGCTGTAGCTCACGAAAGCTTATGCTCAAATAAATTTGTTAGTCTCTAAGGTGCCACAAGTACTCCTTTTCTTTTTGCAAATACAGACTAACACGGCTGCTACTCTGAAATCTCTTACGTAGCAGCCTAAATTTGGTCTCCAGGACCTCTCTCCTATCTTTCCCTATGTCACTGGTACCTATATGAACCACAATCACTGGCTTCTCCCCAGCACTACACAGAAATCTATCTAGATGTCTGGAGAGGTCCACAACCTTCGCACCAGGCAGGTAAGTCACCACATGGTTCTCCTGGTCATCGCAAACCCAGCTCTCTATGTTTCTAATGATCGATTCACCCATTACTAATACCTGTCCCAATAACTGGAGCTCCCTCCCCCAGAGAGGTGTCCTCAGTGCGAGAGGATACCCCAACATCATCTGGAAGGAGTGTCCCAACTATGGGATCGTTTCGCTCTGCTCCAGTTGGATGTTCTCCTTCCCTGGGACTTTCATCCTCCTCAACAGCACAGAGGCAGTCGGACCGGGGTAGGACCGTTCTACCGTGTCCCGGAAAGTCTCATCTATGAACCTCTCTGTCTCCCTCAGCTCCTCCAGCTCAGCCACCCTGGTCTCCAAAGCCCCTACGCGGTCTCTGAGGGCCAGGAGCTCCTTGCACCAAACGCACACACACGCCACACGCCCATAGGGCAGGTAATCAGACATGCTGCCTTGAGTGCAATAAACTGGGTAACCCCCCTCTGCTGCTGGACTTCCATCCGCCCCTCTGTCCCCATCCCTCCATTGTCTTTTTACTCCCACAGCTCGTTCCTTTGTGGCTTTGTTTTTATCAGGGGGTGATTTTGGATCTAAGTTTAAGGAATGCTACGTGTATCTAGCTCCCCCTCCCACCCCCGGGACGCCGACCATGTGGGGCCGGCCATGGGCCCGGCTCGGCGGCTGGAAGGTTCCATGGCAGTTGGACGCGCCCAGTGGGTTCCACCAGCCATTGGGGGCCCCCAGACAGAGCCGCTGCCGGAGCCGAGGGGGGTCGTTTGTCCCCTGGGTCCCGGGTCCTGCTGCCCCCCTGGCTGCCCCAGCTCAGCGCGGCCAGCCCGGGATGTGTCTGTGAGAGCGAGCGACTGAGAGAGCCCCCGAGAGCCCCAGAGACGGGGTCGGTGGCTGGAGTAAGGGTGTGTCCCTCTGTCCCCATCTGTCTATCACTCTGTCCCCCCTCCCTCCACCCCTCCATCCTCCACCCCTCCATACATCCCTCCATCCATCCATCCATCATCTGTCCCGATCCGTCTAACTCTCAATCCCCCTCCCCCTCCCTCCACCCCTCCATCCATCCATCCACCCCTCCATCTACCTGTCCCTCCATTCCCCCTCCCCGCTCCCTCCACCCCTCCCTCCACCCCTCCACTCCCCTCCCTCCACCCCTCCATTAATCCCTCCCCTCTCTCCACCCCTCCATCCCCCGTGCTTCCCCCCTCCTTCCACCCCTCCATCCATCCATCCACCCCTCCATCTACCTGTCCCTCCATTCCCCCTCCCCGCTCCCTCCACCCCTCCCTCCACCCCTCCACTCCCCTCCCTCCACCCCTCCATTAATCCCTCCCCTCTCTCCACCCCTCCATCCCCCGTGCTTCCCCCCTCCTTCCACCCCTCCATCCATCCATCCACCCCTCCATCTACCTGTCCCTCCATTCCCCCTCCCCGCTCCCTCCACCCCTCCCTCCACCCCTCCACTCCCCCTCCCTCCACCCCTCCATTAATCCCTCCCCTCTCTCCACCCCTCCATCCCCCGTGCTTCCCCCCTCCTTCCACCCCTCCATCCATCCATTCCCCCTCCCCCCTGCTTCCCCTCTCCCTCCACCCCTCCATCCATCCCTCCATCTATCCCCCTCCATCCTTCCATCCATCCATCTGTCCCTCTGTCCCTATCCATCCACTTTCCATCATCCATCCATCCCTTCCATCCCCCCTCCCTCCACCCCTCCATCCATCCATCCATTTATCCGTCCAGCCCTCCACCCATCCCTCCATCTGTCCACCCCTCCATCCCCCTCCCTCCACCCCTCCATCCATCCGTCCCCCCTCCATCCTTCCTTCCCTCCATCTGTCCCCATCCATCCACCTTCCATCCCCCTCCCTCAATCCCTCCATCCCCCCGTCCATCTCTCTTCCATCCATCTGTCCGTCCCACCATACGTCCATCCCCCCCATCCTTCTGTCCATCCCTTTCTCCCCCCATCGCTCCATCGCACCGCATGTGTCCCCACCTCTCCATCCCCCTCCATCCATTTATCCATCTGACACCCCCGCTAGAGCAATGGGCTCAGGCTTTCTGCAGACTCAGGCGTGAGCATTCTCCGAGCTTTTCCCTCAGCCAGCGGCCCTCGAGCGCTGCCGTTAGGTCAGAGCTGCTGCTGTCCCCAGTTCCCTACTGCCCGAGCTTCAGCCCAGCCCCTCACATCCCTGGTGTCTCTCCCTACAGGTTACCTCAGCCCCCGGAGCCCGTCGCCTCACACACGATGTTCCCCTACCGGGTGGTGAGCATCTCTCTAACCTGCTTCAGTTTCCTTCTCATCCTGACCGTTGGGGTGTGTCCGTGCTGGCTGCTCTTCAGCTCGGACATGGGGCCCATGAATTTTGGGATATGGACTATGTGCAAGGGGATTGCCTGCAAGAACCTGCCCCCCAGGACAAGTACGTGTCCCCCACTGGCGTCCATTGGCCGTTGTCCCAACGGATCTGGGTCTCCCCAGCCGGTGTCAATCAGCCGTAGATCCGCTGGAGTTAATGGACCCAGATCCCCCAGCTGGTGTTGATTGGCCGTAGATCCACCAGAGTTGATGGGCCCGGATCCCCCAGCCGGTGTTGATTGGCCGTAGATCCACCAGAGTTGATGGGCCCAGATCCCCCAGCTGGTGTTGATTGGCCGTAGATCCACCAGAGTTGATGGGCCCAGATCCCCCAGCCGGTGTCAATCGGCCATAGATCTGCCGGAGTTAATGGGCCCAGATCCCCCAGCCGGTGTTGATTGCCGTAGATCTGCCGGAGTTGATGGGCCCAGATCCCCCAGCTGGTGTTGATTGGCTGTAGGTCCACCGGAGTTGACAGGGCCGGATCCCCAGCTGGTGTTGATCTGCCTTCACCCAGACCCCCCATCCAGCTTCAATTGTCTGTAGCCGATCATTGTTCATTGTTCTTGCAGCTGAGATGGGCACGTGTCCAGGGTGGGAGGGGGGTGGGTGGGTGGGTGGGTGAGTGGGCTGGGCTGCCCCTCTGATTCTCCCAACGCCCCCCAGGTGTGCTAGACACCAGCCGGGGATTCATGCTGGTGGGGATCATCACCGCCATCGTCGCCACGTTGTGCTGCCTGGATTCCTTCCTCCGCCAGGCGAGCAAGTTCTTCCCGGAAACCAACGTCTGGGCCATGACCTGTTTCACAGCAGGTAGCGTGGGGGAGGCTGGCTGAGCCCTGAGACGCAGCCACCTCCGGGGGGGGGGAGCGGTGGTTGATTGATGACCAGCGTTGGATGGAAGGATAACTCCTGTTTCTTATACAGCCCATCTCATCAGTAGATCTCAGAGAGCTTCATGGTCTGTAAGGGACTTAGCTTCACCACACCCTGTAGGCAGGCAGCCAGCCCCATTGTATAGATGGGAAACTGAGGCACAGAAAGGCTGAGTGACTTGGCCAAGGTCAAGCAGGGAGTCGATGGTGGAGTAAGGAATTGAGCCTGGGATTTATGCAGCCTAAGCCAGGGCCCTAATCAGAGGATCATCCTTCCCTCTAAATCCCCACCCCTCTGTTTGGATGGCTAGAGGGGAGGGGACGGGGGTCGCGGGTAGATGATGGATGGCTAGAGGGGTGTGTCTGCAGAAGGAAGGAGGAATAGACAATGGGGTGTGTATGGTTGGATGGACAGAGTGGGGTGTGGAGATAGGTGTGTAGGTGGGGAGGATGGATGGATAGACAGGCGTGTACGGGGATAGTTGGGTGGATGGAGGGAGGGATGGGGATGTATGTGAGTGGATGGAGGGAGGGAGGGATTGAGAGGCACATATGGGGATGGATGGGTATGTGGATGGAAGGATCGGGGCGCATGGGGATGGATGGATGAATGGAAGGATACGGAGTGTATATGAGGATGGATGGATGGAAGGATAGAGGGGTGTGTTGGGGGCATGGAGGGATGGGTGGATGGATGGGTAGAATATGTGTTGGGGGGTGGATGGGTGGGGGGATGGAGTGATGGATGTATGGATAGAGGAGTGTGTTGGGGGATGAATGGATAGAGGGGTGTGCTGGGGGGATGGAAGGATGGGTGGGTGTGTGGGTGATGGATAGTGGGGTGTTTATGTTGATGAATGAGTGGGTGGATGGAGGGATGGGTGCATATGGAGATGGATGGGTGGAAGGATAGGATAGAGGGGTGTGTTGTGGGGATGGACGGGTGGGTGGAGGGAGGGAGGGATGGATGGAGGGGTGTGTTGGGGGATGGATGGGTGGGGTGATGGAGGGAGGGATGGTTGGAAGGACAGAGTGGTGTGTTGGGGAATGGAGGGATGGATGGATAGAGGGTGTATTGCAGGGATGGATGGATAGAGGGGCGCATATGTGGATGGATGGATGGGTGGATGAAGAGATCAGGACATATGGATGGGTGCAAGGATAGAGGGGTGTGTTGGGGGTGGAGGGGGGTGTATGGAGGTGGATAGAGAGATGGGACGTTGGAAGGATGGAGAATGGATGAATGGATAGAGGGGTGTGTTGGGGAGATGGATGGATGAATGGATGGAGGGGTGTGTTGGGGGATGGATGGAAGGATAGAGGGGTGTTGGGGGGATGGATGGATGGGTGGATGGATGGATAGAGGGGTGTTGGGGGGATGGATGGATGTTGGGGGGATGGATGGATCGGGGGGATGGATGGATGGATAGAGGGGTGTTGGGGGATGGATGGATGGATTGGGGGGATGGATGGTGGGATGTTGGGGGGATGGATGGAGGGAGGGAGGGGTGTATTGGGGGATGGATGGGTGAGTGGGGTTGTATGTGGATGGATTGAGGGGATGGATGGCTAGAGGGATGTTGGGGGGATGGATGGATAGAGGGGTATGTTGGGGTGACTGGTGGATGGACTAGCCTGGAGGAGATTATCTCCACATACTGGCTCACCTGAGGAGAAGAGGAGCTTGACCCAAGAGTGCCAGCTCCCCCTGGCGGTGGTGTAGGGCATGTGCCCCTGACACTCTCCCTTTGGCCTGTAGGAGTTTGCGGGCTGATCAGCTCGGTGACGTTCCTCGTGTTTGTGCTCGACTCGCCCCAGCACCCCCAGATCCAGCAGAAATACAACTGGGCCTTCTACATGTCCTGGGCTGTGGGTCCTGCCTTTGCCCTTTCCGGTAAGCAGGGGCAGGGGACAGGGTCAAAGGGGCCCCAGACTTCATTCCATGAGACCCATCACTGGACGGCTGAGCTGGGGATCCCAGACATGCCTTGGGAGGTGAAGAACTTAGGACATTTCCCTGGGCGGTTCCCTGAGATGAGGGGTTGAGCCACAGAATGGGGGGATTTTTCACTGAGATTTTTCCTACATTAAACAGACGTTTTAACCCAAATCAAATGGGGGGGTAGGTCAATTTTTTTCATTTTGGTGGAAATTTTTCCAAAAAGAAACCAGAAATTTGTAATGAAACTGTTCACTGAATTTCCCTGTCAGCACTGTCCAGCTTTCTGACGGAAAAATGAAACGGGAAAATGTTCTGGTCTGGAAAAGTTGTTTGAGTTTAAAAAAAAAAATTCTTGGAAAATGCCTTTTTTGGGAAAAAATATCTGTTTATTAAATGTGTTGGGGGAGGGGGTAAAATCCATTTTTTGAAACCCTTCTTCAGTAAAAGAGTCTGGTTTCCATAACTGTTAAAAATAAAGTTTTGATTAAAAATGTATTTTTCATTAAAAAAGATTCAGTTTGCAAAACCGGCTTTGGTTTTACAATTCCATTTTCAAACCGTTTTTTATAAGAAAAAAAATCCGGTTTTGAAATGCATCGTTGGCAACCACAACAAAATCGGTGAAAACTCGTGTGTTAATCTTCAGTAAATGTTCCAATTTCCAGTAATTGTTCAAAAATCTGCCCACGTCTTCTCCTCTCTCACGTCCAGGGATCTCCAGCCTCATCACCCAAAAGCATTCGCCTGCCCTGGGCACGAAGCCGGGCACCCAGGTGGCCCCGGAGGGGGAGACGGGCGTGGCCCCAGTGTAGCCAGGGGGCGCCATCCCTCCTCGGCTCCCAGGGCCCGTCCCCCCACTCAAAGCAGCCCCCTACTGCGCGGGATCCTGGATGCCGATTGGTCCGTGGCTAATCCAAGCTCTGACATTACCTGACTCATCACACCATCAGGAGATCCATCCGCCAAGGGACTCATTGTTTGCAGTGCAACTTGGAACTATTGAATATCCTTCCACTGCTGGGACTACTTACCCATCGATGCTAGACAACATGATTGGATATCCCTTCGCAGTCAGGACTAATTGTCCTCTCACGTGCCTTAGCACTATTAAATATCCCTCCACTACTGGGACTTTTCCCCTTACAGTGGCACTTAGCACTGCCATCGATCCCTCTATCACTGGGACATTTTTCTCCCCCTTGCACTTAGCTCTATTGAGTATCCCTCCACGACTGGGATGTTTTTCCACTTAGCGCTATTCAATATCCCTCCACCCAGCACTATTCAATATCCCTCCACCACCACCAGGACTATTTCTCTTTTGTGACCCTTTGTGCTCTAAGATATCCCTCCACTGAGGGACTTGTTTTTCTCAGCACCACTCACCGCCGGAGAGTATCCATCCATCGAAGGCTCTCGATCGCTCAGCCCCAATTAGCTCGATGGAAGGGCCTGCCAGCGCCGGGGGCGGTTTTCCATTCTCACTCAGCACATATTGAATATCTCGCCACTGCTGGGCCTTTTTCCCCCTCTAGGCTACTCAGCACCATCAACTATTCCTCCCCTGCCAGGACATCGTCCTTCTGGCTCAATTAGCTCCATCACGTATCCCTCCACCCCCAGGACTATTTCCTCTGTATTGCACTGCTCTGCAATTGCCCCGTTACAATCGTCTCGTCCACGGGGCTCGAGCCGGGTTCTCGTTACTCCAGCCACGGCGTCTGGGCTGAGCTCAGCTGTTAGAGCAATTCCGCAGAGCCACGCCTCCCCGTGGCCAAATGGCCCCATACAAGCCCCTCGTCTGTTTCTCTTGGTGCCACCATCACTGATTGCATAAAGTCCTGAGAGTTTGTTTGGTTTGGATGTGTGAGTCATTGTGAGATCGGGAACCTGTTGTCCTGGGCCCTGCCCTGGCTGAGATCAGGGCCCCGTCGTGCCAGGCACTGCCCAGACCCAGCCAGAGACAGGCCCTGCCCGAGCTGAGATCAGGGCCCCATTGTGCCGGGCGGTGGCCAGACCCAGCGAGAAACAGGCCCTGCCCCAGCTGAGATCAGGGCCCACATCGTGCCAGGCACTGCCCAGACCCAGGCCCTGCCCCAGCTGAGATCAGGGCCCCCGTTGTGCCAGGCACTGCCCAGACCCAGCGAGAAACAGGCCCTGCCCCAGCTGAGATCAGGGCCCACATCGTGCCAGGCACTGCCCAGACCCAGGCCCTGCCCCAGCTGAGATCAGGGCCCCCGTCGTGCCAGGCACTGCCCAGACCCAGCCAGAGACAGGCCCTGCCCGAGCTGAGATCAGGGCCCCATTGTGTCGGGCGCTGCCCAGACCCAGCCAGAGACAGGCCCTGCCCCAGCTGAGATAAGTGCCCCATTGTGCCAGGCGCTGCCCAGACACAGCAAGAGACAGGCCCTGCCCCAGCGGAGATCAGGGCCCCGTTGTGCCAGGCGCTGCCTAGACACACAGACAGAGGCAGCTCCTGCCCCTCCTACATACAATCTATGTTGCCAGAGGCAGATTATCCCACTTTACAGATGGGGAAACGGAGGCCCAGCTAGCTGATGTGACTCTCCCAAGCTTGGAGTCGAAGACAGGAGTCTGGATTCCAGAGCATAACATACAATCTGTAGAAACACCGTCCACCCACAAACAAGTGTGTCACTAAATTGTACCAGTAAAAGCTCTCTGCCTTTCTCAGACCGTTTCACCCTCAAGGATCCGGATGCAATTTTCAGGTTGCCCAGCCTCACCCAGAGCTAAGATGCAGCGACCTCTGGGGCAGAGCAGCTGGGGAGCAGCTGCACATAACGCCACACCAGGACGGCTCACCTGCTGCTGACATGCAACCGCCTCTGGATGGGGACACAGTGTCTGTTTAATTCACAACAATTCAGTACAATTTCGGATGGGAAGTGAATGAAAATCTTAACTTGAGGGAGGATTTAGGGAAGCCAAATGGAATCGCCCCAGCTGGGGTTTGGCCCGGATCCCCAGGTTCAAGCCCTGCCTCTTGGAGGAAATGCTAGGACCTCTGGGAGCACAGCGCCCCTAGCGCTGCCCTCGGGGCTCACCTTGACTGCTAGGGGAGAGCCCCCTACCCTGCCCCCTGCAGGAGAGTGCTCCCCTAGCGCCGCCATAGGGCATCGGGGCCAGCCATGATCGCCGGGGGAACCCCCCCCCCTCGCCTGACCAATTCAGACTGGAAGCAGGTGCCCGGTGTGGGCAGGGAGGGGAGCTGGCCACTGGGTCTCCAGCCCCCACAGGCCGTTTCTCAGGCGCTGGTTGGAATAGGGGAGACGGGGCCCCAGACCGTGCGGCAGGAGGGGGCCCGATGACCCCAGACCCGTGTGCTGCGTAGTGGCTGAGTCGGTGCCGGGCGCCCGGGGCTGGGGGGAGGGGCAGGTTCTACGGCAGTTGGAGGCAGGCGGGGCCCAATGGGGGCTGCCGGGTCACAGGGAGGCCGTGGGGATCAGGGTTCAGAGCTGACTGGGGTGTAACCCCAGCCCCCCTCCACCCCACAGGGCATCAGGGTCACTCCCTGCAGCAAGTATATGGCACAGGGTTGGGATGGAGCTAATGGAGAGGCAGGGGGTCATTCTTGGGGTCTGAATCTGGGGGCTGTTAAGGGGGGATGTGGGTAATTGGGGTGCAGAGACTCTTTAAGGGGATATAACGGGCAGGGGGTTGTTATGAAGTGATGTGATTATTGTGGGGCGGGGGGCATTATGGGGGGAGCCAGCTAACGACAGGGCAGGGGATTGTTATCGGGGGGCGCTGGCTAATGGAGGGTACTGGGTTGTTACAGGGGAATCTAATGGGGGACCAGGATTGTTATGGGGCGATCTGGCTAACGAGGGGGCAGGAGGTCATTATGGGGGGCGGGGGTAATGAGGGGGAAGGGGGCTGTGATGTGGGATCCCTGCCCCCTATTAATGCATATCCGCCCCTCCCCCCAGTGGCTCCTGGGCTGGCCGAGAAGCTGAATTTCCGGCGGATAACCAAGGCCCTCTCCTGCCTGAGCCTCCTGACTGAGCTGCTGGCTCTGATCTCCCCGTACTGGGTGGAAGTCAGCAGCCCCGGGTTCGAGACCAGCATGGGGCTGTGGAACATTTGCATCAACTGGTTCTGCAGCAAACTGCCCATGGGGACGGGTACGGGACCCCATCTGGCCCTGGTATTCCCCAGCATAGACCACGCAACAGTGCCCCCAAACCCCTACCTGCAGCCCCCCAACCCGCCTGCCACACACAGTGCAACCAGTGCCCCCCCATCCTGACCCTCAGTCCCCTGCCCCCTGCCTGCCCAGCCCTGGGCTCCCCACTCCCCGTGCTCTGCTGGTGCCCCTCCCTCCTGACCCGCAGCCCCCTCCTAGCCCAGCTCTGCCCCACCCCAGGTCTGTTCCCACCTCCCAACCGCCTGCAGCTCTGCCAGGGCCATTGAATCTCAGGCCAGTGGGGTTGGGGTGCTGGGGGGTGCAGGGAGATTCCCCTCGTTAACCAGCCTGGCCCTTGATCCCTCAGTGGCATTCGAGGTGACCAAAGCGCTGATGACGCTGTCCACTCTGCTCGGGTTCATCGCCGTCTGCTCTGTCCTCACCTCCTTCCACACCTTCCAGAAATACAGGCTGGCTGCTATCACTAACTTCTTGACAGGTACCACTCGCCCGGCGCCGGGACGCGGCCACCTCTGGGGTAGGGCACGGGGGCTGGTTATACAGGTACTGCTCACCCAGCACTGAGATGCAACCAGCTCTGGGGTGGGGCGCGGGGGCTGGTTATACAGGGATCCCTCACCCAGTGCTGAGATGCAGCCAGCTCTGGGGCAGGGCACGGGGGTTGATTATACAGGGATCCCTAACCTGATAGCCAGCTTTGGGGTGGGGCAACTGGCTAGCAAGTGATTGGGGCTGGAGAAAGGAGGTTTGAGGCAACTGGCTAGCAAGTGATTGGGGCTGGAGAAAGGAGGTTGCAGCTTGACCCTTCCATTCCCCCCCCCCCCCAGGGATCGTCACACTGGCGAGCGTCCTAGTGTTTGGCATCTCATTTTCCATGTCTGAGCCCTTCCACCCAGAGTTGAAATGCCGGCACAGCTGGTCCTTCTACGTGGGCTGCGTGGCCTCCTTCCTCTTCCTCCTGAGCGGTGAGACCCGGAGCACAAGGGAGAGGCAGGGATGGGGACCATGTCGGGATAACTAGATACCCAGGTGGGAGGGGCTATGGGGTTGGTGGAGGGGCTGCGGAGTGGGGTTCTGGGGAGGGGGTTGGGAGTGCTGGAGACTGGGGAGGTTGGGAGGGAGGCCGGGGGGGGTTCCCCCATGGAAGCATTAGGACTCCCCCTGAGCCCACCGCTCACCCCAGCTCTGACCCTCCCCCACAGCGCTGGTGAGTGCCATCACCCACATCCAGTGCCACGAGACGCCCACCGAGAGCCTCAGCCAGGTGGCCCCGCAGCAGGGCGGCCTGCAGCCCAGCTCCACTGCCCAGCTCCACCAGGACCAAGCCCAGCTGGAGCTGCCCCTACCGGTGTAAGGGCAGGGACCAGGTTGCTCCACGCGTGTGTGTGTGTGTGTGTGTGTATCACCCCCTGCTGGAGGGGCTGAGCTCTGCGCTGTGTGTGCCTGCGTGTATCCCAGAGCATGTAGCTACACGTGACCCTGTGTCCGGCTGGCGTGTGATTGTGCGTCTGAGACAGCCTGTGTCTCCGGGCGTGTGGTTCTGCGTCCGATGGCTCGGGGATGCACTGATTCACACAGAGCGGGGACACCCCCCCCCCCGAGATCCTTGTGCGGAAGGATACAGAATCGGGACAATTTACTGCACTGAATTAAAGAGAGAGTTTGTAAATTGCTGGCTGTGCATTGCTCCAGGTGGAATCACATTAGCACCACGAGGCCTGACGGGTTCCCTGGGGTGCAACCTGGAACTGGGGTCCTGCTGCGCCCTCTGTCCCAACAGCCTGGGCTCCCTCTCGCACTGTGATGCTGTGACAAGCTACAAACCTCGGGCAGGTCCTGCCCTGACACAGCCCTCCCCAGGCAGGGACACACCCAGCTGAGTTCCATGAATGGTCTCCCAGCCCCTCATGAACCAACAACAGAGGTTCCCGCCAATCCCCCCAGCTCTCCACCTAGGACCCCAGGGCTGTACTGTCCTGCCTTGGTCCGAAGCCTGGGTAATGTAAGTCTATTGCCCAGTCCGCCCCCCCTCAATGTGGAGAGGACAAGCACCAGCTCTAGTTCCTGAGTGGATTTCCCAGGCACTTCAACCATGCCGCAGTGTTTTAGGTAAAACATAAACCAGGTTTACTGACTACAGAGAGATGGAGTTTAAGGGATTATACGTGTTGGGCAGAAAGGGGAGAGATGATGACCAAAGAAAATAAAAATAAACGCCCAATCTGAGCTCTCTAAATTAAACACGATTTGAATCTAGCTGTGTCTCACACGGATAGACAATACGAACAGGTCGCAGCTCCTCCACACACTGGCTGGGACTCCCCTTACCTATGACTCCCTCCCCAGTTCAGTCTTTGTCCTCCAGATGTGTCTCCGGGCGTTGGATTGTGGGGGGAGTGAGGCCAAGCACTGACGTCACTTCCCCTCCTTTATCGTTTCCTCCAGCTTGCCGAAACCAACTTTTGCTATGACTTGAGTCAAGCAGCCTCCATTGTCTACGTGCTCCCTCAGAGAAGTCTCCATTGTCTATAGTCCCGAGGATAGTGTGGATTCCTTTAATGGGCCATCAGCCCATCTGCCGGCTCCCTTGTTGTACCTGAAAGGCCGGTTGTGGGGGTTCCCAACCTCACAACCTATTTCAGTAATACACACATAGCAAAACGCCACAGCTTCCCATGCAATGACAGTGCATCAAATCCGGTACAGATCAAGCCTTTTAAACGGATACCTCACAAGGCAGACTTTGTACACAACACGTCATCATTATATGACAGTGGAGAATATGGGGGTTTCAGGAGGCTGCTTTGAGGCACAGAGTGTCACAGCTGAACAGCGGGGAGAGAGGGGGTGTCTATGGGGCTAGATAGATAAATAGATAGATAGATGTGCATGGGGGTGGATGGATGGATGGATACAGAGACAGATTTGTATTTATGGGATGGATGGACGGACGGACAAGGTGGTGAAGCTGATATCTTTTACTGGACCAACTTCTTTGGTGAGCGACACAAGCTGTCGGGCCACACAGAGCATCCCAGCTGAAAACACGTTGGGACAGATTGTTCAGCATAAGGGTTAACATGTATTTCAAGAGATCATTCAAGGAGAAGTGGCCTATTAACAGCTCTCCAGGCTACCGCCCTCTGCTGCCCAGCGCCCGCCTGTCTTATGGGGGCCGGCCCTGCCTGCCAGGGGAGAGCCCCCACCCCACTGCCTGCAGCACAGGGCCCCCTATTGCCACCCTGGATTATCAGAGCAGCCCTGCCTGCCAGAGGAGAGCACCTGGCTCGCTCCCAGAAGATGGCAGGTCACTAATATAGTGGGATCTGGGTCAGTTGGTAGCCTGGGCTCAAGCGAAAAAGGTGTTTCTATATAGCCAAGTGTCCCTGTAGACAAAGCCCGTTGGCCAGACTTCCAGGGTGGCGGGGATGCTCTCCTGGGGGTGGGGACTGCAGAAGATCTGGGGGGGGCAGGGAGGACAATCAACTGATCACAAGCACCCCAGGAACAGCTAAGGCCGTCCGGGGAGGCATCCAAAGGGGAATCTCCAGTGGAAACAGGATTGTCCCTCCGGATTTGGGCCTGGTGCTGCTGCGATCCCTGCGCCCAGCTGCAGCGGGGCCTGTTCCAGAAGGACAGCGAGGCTATCGGCGAGGATTAGGAACCTGCCGCCTGTCGACACCACGGCGGCCCTGCCTGTCCTGCCCCAGCGGGGTCGCTTCCTGCAGCTGAGCTGGGTTCTCCCACGATGACGTTAATCCACCTCCCCGGAGAGTCGGTACCTAGAGTTCTTCCCTCGACCCAGCCGCGGCTACGCCGGGGACCTGGTGCCCTCACTCCGGGGATCAGGGCATGAAATTCTTTCACAGTTTGGGGTGATCTCATTTTTGGACGAGGCCTTTCCAGGGTGGTTAATTCATCTGATTGCCCACGTACCACCGTGCGCTGTGCGGGCCTGGGGAACGTACACATTGTTTCGTACACAACCAATGTACGCAAAGCAGACGGAGCTTGTAGGATCCTAGACATCTGAGACAGGCAAGTGTTCTGGAGTGATGAGCTCTGGGGGCGCCAGGACTGACCGGGAGTCTCCAGGACCGACAGATTCTGTCATCTGATGAAACTCCAGGAATACGTCCCACCAAACCTGGCCACCCTCTGTGTGGATTGGTAGCTCCATAGAGCAGTGGTTTTCAAACTGTGGGTCACCACCCAGTACTGGGTCATGGCATGTAAGGCGCTGGATGGCTCTGGTTAGTGCTGCCGACTGGGACGTTAGAAGTCCTGTCGGCGGTGCTGCCCGGCTAAGGCAGGCTGGTGCCGACTTGTTCCAACACTGGCCAATAGGAGCTGGGGGGAGGGTGCCTCCGGGCAAGAGCTGCACGGACCCGCTTGTGCGCCTCCCCCTAGGAGCCGGACCGGCTGCTGGCTGCTTCTGGGGCGCAGCGCGATCCGCGTGTCAGGACAGGCAGGAAGCCTGTCTTGCACACCAGCTGCGCCGCTGATGGGAGCCACCCGAGGTAACCCCACACCCCAACCCTGCGCCCCAATCCCCTGCCCCAGCCCTGAGCCTCTACTAAACCCAGAGCCCCCTCCTGCACCCCAACCCCCTCTTCCAGAGCCTTCATCCCCAGCCCTCCCCGACCCCCTCCCATACCCCAACCCCCTGCCCCAGCCCTGAGTCCTCCAAACCCAGAGCCCCCTCCTGCACCCCAAACCCTCCATGCAGCCGAAGAAGTGGGGTTTTTTACCCACGAAAGCAGATGTCCAAATAATTCTGTTAGTCTTTAAGGTGCCACCGGCCTCGGCGTTGTTTTTGTGGATCCAGACTAACACGGCTACCCCCTGATACTTCACTCCACCAGAGTTACTGGGGTGGAGGGGCTCTGTCCTCCCGCTGATCACCCCTCCGGTCACCTTTGGCTGCTCTCCCTGTGCGGGGAGTGGGACGGAGCCGTGTCTGACGCCGGCTGAGGGTGGCTGCTCCTGGTCACTGCACGAGAGACAGCCCAGCGGGGAGGCAGCGGTGACCCACCGGGCACCCCCTCCGCTCCCCGCCCAGGCCTGGCTGCTGGGGCCGAGCATGTGCAGGGGCAGGCGCAGAGGGAGAAGGGAGCCCCTCTCCTTCTCCCCCACCCCTAGCAGGCCAAGCAGAAATCGGGGGGGGGGCACTTAACCCTGCATGCCCCCCTCGCGTCATCTCTGGTTATATCAGCCAAGCGTGGCTGGAACGCAAGGCTGACCGGCAAAACTGTACGAGTTTAACTCAGCCGGCCCAAGTGTGCTGAGCGAGGAAAAGCCCCAAGCCTGCTGCCGAAGACCTGCGGAGAGGAGAGGATGTGGGGAAAGGGACCGCGACGGACGGCGCTGGATCGGCCCAGCCGCCCGATGGGAACGTCTTTGCACGTCCGCCTGGCTGCCGGGCCCCTGTAGGTGCTAATGAGGAGAAGGGGAACCGCAGCTAGCGGGAACCGACTCCCCGGGGCTGATCGTCTTGCGTGGGGCCCCGGGGCCCCTCGAATGTCTTTCAGGATGGGCGGAGGGCTCCAGTGATCGTGCGGACATGGAGCCACGGGGCCCAGCCCCCGCTGTCCGGCCCCCGGCGCTGCTCACGGCGACCCCTGCTGGCAGTTCGCCTTCTCAGGCGGGTTTTCAGGGGCTCAGCCCCTCCGGCCGAGTGGCATGCAGTCCGTGTGTGACCACGCCTGTGTAACGGGATCAGGCTCACCACAGCGGCGCCTCCTGCTGGTCGCTCCGGGAATTAGCTCAGTCCAGCTCCGGAGCGCCCTCTGCGGGTGGTGTCTTGCCCGTTGTCTGCTCAACTCCGCAGTTTTGGACGCGCGTTGCTCCCCCGCTCGACGGTGGCCCCTTCAGGATGCTGCCCTCCGGCAGTGCCCACCACTTCTTTCTTACCCCCCTTCTGGGGGTCACGGCTGTCCTGTGGCTTGTGACAAAGCGGGACTGTTCTTAATGTTTCCTCTGAATGTTGTGGGGGTGCCTCAGTTTCCCCTCTGATAGTTCTGTAAGTGGCCCAGGTCAAGATGGGGGCTCTTAACCAAGAGAGCCCAAATTGCAGGCGTCCAGACTGGAGCGCTGGGAGAAGACCCGATCCCAGTTTGACCCTCGGGGGTTTTGGGGTGGCAAAAGGGCACGGGCTGCGTAAGCATGCCGCATGTGGGAAGGCGAGTGCTATCGACCCCGACCTAAGGGAGGGCGTGGAACTGGAAGGGCCTGGTGTAACTCCCATCAAGGAAGAGGAGAGATGCTGGGGCATCCATGGGAACGTTGCTGGCTTCGAACTTCTCCAGGTCACCAGCTAAAGTGACCCCGCTCAGTTCGGTCTCGAAGGGGGGAAGAGATGTGACGAAGTGGGACTGTTCTTAATGTTTCCTCTGAATAGTGTGGGGGTGCCTCAGTTTCCCCTCTGCAGTTCTTAAGTATCTAGGGGGTGGGATAAGGGTGTATGATCGTTGCAGAGCCCTCGAGGGCAGGTGTGTGCAGGGGTCTGGACACAGAGAAGGGCCAACATCCTATTTCCTGGCTACTGGTGGCCTGGCCCTTCCCCCCTGCAAGGTGAGAGCTAAAGGGTTGGAGAACAAAGGAATCAGGTGCCCACCTGGCCAGGGACAGGGACAAAGCCCAGAGGAGGAGGGGCTGGAGAGAGTTTCAGTTTGGGGCTGGCTGAGGACGAGGAGTGAAGTGCAGACGGGATTGTCTGGCTCACTGCCCCCCAAAATGGACCCAGCTGAGGGGTCCTGTTTTCTGCACCTACAAGCTCTGTGTTAGACCCTGTTCCTGTCGTCTAATAAACCTTCTGTTTTACTGGCTGGCTGAGAGTCTCATCTGACTGCGAAGTTGGGGGGCAGGACCCTCTGGCTTCCCCAGGACCCCGCCTGGGTGGGCTCGCTGTGGGAAGCGCATGGAGGGGCAGAGGATGCTGGATGCTCCGAGGTCAGACCCAGGAAGGGGGAAGCCGGGTGAGCTGGGTGTCCTGCAGACAGTCTGCTCCCGGAGAGGAGACTTCCCCAGAGTCCGGCCTGGCTTCGTAGGGAGCAGGTCCAGAGCATCACCCGGGGACGCCATGACATGGCTTGCACCCACCGCAGGGGCTAACCACAACCCAAAGTCTAGCCCCTCACATTAGGGGCAAGTTGCAGTCTGTAAGGGCCATGCTCCTCCGTGGCCAGGTGCAGTGCAAGGGGGGGACACACCCACTATTCTGTGTCCCGACCCAGGGACCCGCTAGCAGCAGCCTCTCTGCCCTCCTTCTCTCCCCTTGTTTGCCTATGATCCCTGGGCCACTCCCCCTTGGCCCTTGCACCTTCTTGGCCCTTTCTGGCAGGGGCCTGCAGCTCACCCTGCACTCCCCTGAGCCTGCCCTGTCCCTGGTGCTATCCCTCGGAGCCCATCCTCCTCCCTCGCTTGTCAGAGAGAGACTCCCCGCTGCTTGGCTGGGCCGCTCCTTACATCGGGGCTGCCCCCGGTCTGGCTCCTAACAAGCCTCGCCCCAAATAGCTGCAGGTTTCCACAGCCCCCCCAGCTGCTTCTGCCCCACCCCCTGCTGGAGTGGGCAACCTGCCCCACTATACCCAGAAAGAGACCCCTTGAGGGGGGAGAGTCCAACAGGTCCTAGTCAGCAGCCTGGTGATCACCCCTCCCGGGCTCGCTCTGATCCGGAGCAGCACCCCCAAGGCTTCGACCCCAGAGACTCTTGGCCTGGCTGAGTCGCTGTCTGGGGCGGAACAAAGTTCAACAATTGCCGACCCCCTTTCAGGTCTTCAGCCCGGTCTCTGGGCCGCTCCGACTGTAGCTGGGGGGTAGGGGGACCCAGGCCCACGCACCCCCTACTCCGGCTCCAAACCCCAGCACCTGTCTTACTCCTCCAGCTCCAGCCAGCAACTGAGCAGCTTGCGCCCCTGCTCCTTTTTATATGAGCCTGCCGGTCTCTGATTGGCTGCTCTCCTGCAGCCTCTTTAGGCAGCCTGGAGGACCCACCTCTACTGCTCTTTCCAGGGGTAGGGTGTTGTAGGCCAGCGAGGCCTCCAGCAGGGGGGCTCAGGGCCTGGTCCACCCGGGCACATGTAGGCGGGTAGGATTTCGATCTGCCTGGGGAATTGGGTCTGCGTTTATCGCTGGGATCAAATTCGGCGAGCGGATACGACGTGATGTACCTGGGCGCGGCATGTGCCTGGGACCGTCACATGTGACAATAGCACCAGAGGCCGGGCGGCCAGTCCCAATGATGGGACGTATTCCTGGGGGGGGTTCGTCACATGCCTTAATCCTTAATGAAGGATTCGCCTTGATTTCCGAGTGGCCCAGGAACCGTCCTGGAGGGTCGAGGACGCTACTCCCGCCGCGGAGCTTGAAACTGCAGCAAGCCGGGGCGGGGAAGCCAGCCTCACTAAATTCATTGTGCCCGAAACAACAGGCTGCATAGAGTGCGTCTGCACCCCAAAAAGCAACCCCCAAACCCCCTGGCAGCACATCTCGGAGCCGGGGCCTGCACCAAAAACTTGGGTCTATAGGCGCTGCTTTCCTCTGTTCCCAGGGGATGCTCGACCCCCTCTCCATCCTCTCACCCCTGCCCCCCTGCTCCACCCCTTCCCCCAGGCCTCCACCTCTTTCTTTCCCTCCTCTTTCCGCCCCCTCCCCCGCCTCATCCTGCTTCCTCCCCCTCCCCCCACCATGCTACAGCCCTGGAGCACCCACAGAGTTGGCTTGGGTGCTTTGGTTGACCTCCTGATGTGGAGGGGAGGGAAACATCTGGGCCCTTGGGAGACGGAGCCAAGCCAACCGAAGCCCCAACGGGCGAATTCTTCCCCGCATGTCCGAGAGGTGGGTTTGCTACAGGCGCGGCAGAAGGCCCCGGCCGTCCCTGCCCTAAGCGTCCCCACCACAGCCCCCGTTTGAGCAGCGACGTGCAGCCCTGTGGACCCCGGATCTGCCACCATGGACTCGCACGACGGCACTAAAGCCACCCATGCAGCCGCTCCCTTCGGGGTTTCAGAGCTTGACCAGACAGGGCCACATGACTGGTGTTAGCAAGGACGTGCGAGCCCCTTGCTCCGGCGTCTGGGCTGGGACGGTCGCTGCTGTGGGTTTGGGGTATGGATGCAGCCCCAGCGAGAGGCGCCCAGCATGATCCGGCGTCACAGAGGGGGAGCCCAGTCGGTAAGAACCGCCAGCGGGAACCCCCACCTCTGAGCGGGGCCCTCCCAGCGCGTGGCGAAGGTCTGACAAGCTCGGACGGCGGGATGCGGAGTCAGGCCAGTTTGGATGGGAAGCAGGTGCCGTTTCTCAGGCTCTGGTTGGAACAGGGGAGCCGGGGCCCCAGGCCATGCGGCAGGAGGGGGTCAGACGACCCCAGGCCCTCTGTGCTGTGTAGTCACTGGGTCGGTGCCAGGCGCCCGGGGCCGGGGTGGGGTGGGGGGGGAGGTTCTACGGCAGTTGGAGGCAGGCGGGGCCCAGCGGGGGGCTGCCAGGTCACAGGGAGGCCGCGGGGATCAGGGTTCAGGGCTGATCGGGGTGTAACCACAGCCCCCCTCCACCCCACAGAGCATCAGGGTCACTCCCTGCAGCAAGTATATGGCACAGGGATGGGATGGGGGCACCTTGGTTATGGGGGGATCTGGAGAGTGGGGGGTCAGGGGGTGGTTATGGGGGGATCTGGGCAGTGGGGGGCCAGGAGGTGGTTATGGGGGAATTTGGACAGTGAGGGGTCAGGGGGTGGTTATGGGGGGATCTGGATAGTGGGGGGTCAGGGATGGTTATGAGGGGATCTGGATAGTCGGGGGTGAGGGGGTGGTTATGGGGGGATCTGGATAGTGGGGGGCAGAGGACAGTTATGGGAAGATCTGGATAACAGGGCACCAGCGGGTCGTTATGGGTGTTCTTGATAATGGGGGCCAGAGGGTCATTATGGGAGGGCATAACAGGGAAAGGGGTCATTATGGGGAGATCTGGATAACTGAGGGGAGGGGGTCATTGCAGGGCTCCAGCTAACGGGGATAGGGGGTCATTATGCGGGATCCCTGCCCCCCATTAATGCATATCCGCCCCTCCCCTCAGTGGCTCCTGGGCTGGCCGAGAAGCTGAATTTCCGGCGGATAACCAAGGCCCTCTCCTGCCTGAGCCTCCTGACTGAGCTGCTGGCTCTGGTCTCCCCGTACTGGGTGGTAGTCGGCAGCCCCGGGTTCGAGACCAGCGTGGGGCTCTGGAACATTTGCATCAACTGGTTCTGCAAAAGAATCCCTGTGGGGTCAAGTGGTGGACCCGCATCAGCCCCTGGTATCCCCCAGCATAGACCGTGCGATGGTGCCCCTCACTCCCGACCCACAGCCCCTGAACCCACCCTCCACACAGCACAACCAGTGTTCCCCCAATCCCGACCCACAGCCCCTGCTAGCTCAGCCCTGACCCCCCACCCGCTCTGCGTGTGCCCCTCACTCCCAACCCGCAGCCCCCTGCTAGCCCATCCCTGGGATCCCCCCACACCTCTGCCGGGGTGATTGAATCTCAGGCCAGTGGGCTTGGGGTGCTGGGGGGTGCAGGGAGATTTCCCTCATTAACCAGCCTGGCCCTTGATCCCTCAGTGGCATTCGAGGTGACCAAAGCGCTGATGACGCTGTCCACTCTGCTCGGGTTCTTCGCCGTCTGCTCTGTCTTCACCTCCTTCCACATCTTCCAGAAATACAGGCTGGCCGCTGTCACTAACCTCTTGACAGGTACCGCTCGCCTGGCGCCGGGACGCGGCCACCTCTGGGGCGGGGCACAGGGGCTGGTTATACAGGTACCACTTGCCCGGCGCTGGGACATGGCCACCTCTGGGGTGGGGCACAGGGGCTGGTTATACAGGTACCGCTTGCCCAGCGCTGAGATGCAGCCACCTCTGGTGTGGGGCGCAGGGGCTGGTTATACAGGTACTGCTCGCCCAGCGCTGAGATGCAGCCACCTCTGGGGTGGGGCCTGGTTATACAGGGATCCCTCACCTGGTGGCCAGCTCTGGGGTGAGGCAACTGACTAACAGCTGAATGGGACTGGAGAAGGGAAGTTGCAGCTTGACCCTCCCCCCTGCCACAGGGCTCATCCTGCTCATCAACATCCTGGTCTTCGGGTTGTCGTTCTCCACGATCGCGGCCGCCTTCCACCCTGAGATGGAAGCCCATCGCGGCTGGTCCTTCTACGTGGCCTGCCTGGCCTTCTTCCTTTTCCTCCTGTCCGGTGAGAGACCCGGAGCACTGGCGGGGAGGGGATGGGAATGGATGCGGGGGCTGGGGGATAGTTAGATACCCTGGTGGGAGTGGCTATGGAGGTTGGGGGAGGGGCTGTGGGGTGGGGTGCCAGAGAGGGGGTTGGGGGTGCTGGGGCCGTTGGGGAGGAGGTTGTAGGGGGTTGGGGGGATAGGGAGCACTAGTGGCTATGGAGGTTGGGGGAGGGACTGTGGGGTGGGGTGCCAGGGAGGGGGTTGGGGCTGCTGGGGCTGTCGGGGAGGAAGTTGTAGGGGTTGGGGAGATGGGGAGCACTGGGGGCTATGGAGGTTGGGGGAGGGGCTGTGAGGTGGGGTGCCGGGGAGGGGGTTGGGACTGTCGGGGAGGAGGTTGTAGGGGGTCGGCGGGATGGGGAGCACAGGGAGCTATGGGGGTTGGGAGAGGGACGGGGAGTTCACCCCTCGGAAGGATTGGGATTCCCTCCGAGCCCACCATTTCCCCCTGCTCTCCCACCCCACAACAGGGCTGCTGAGTCTTATCAACCACACCCCGTGCTGTGACACGCCCACAGAGCACCTCAACCAAGTGGCCCCCAAATAGGGCAGGCCCTGGCCCGGTTCCATGGCCCAGATGCACCAGGATCAACCCCGGCAGGAACTGCCCTCGCCGGCGTAAGGGCAGAGACCAGGTCGCTCTGTGTGTGTGTGCGTGTGTGTGTGTGTGTCGCCCCCTGCTGGAGGGGCTGAGCCCTGCACTGTGTGTGCCTGCGTGTATCCCAGAGCATGTAGCTACACATGACCCTGTGTCCAGCTGGCGTGTGATTGTGCGTCTGAGACAGCCTGTGTCTCTGGGCATGTGGTTCTGCATCCGGCGGCTTGGGGATGCACCGGCTCACACAGAGCGGGGACACCCGCCTCTCTGGCCAGCCCATACTCCCCCTCCCCCTGAGATCCTTGTGCGGAAGGATACAGAATCGGGACAATTTACTGCACTGAATTAAAGAGAGAGTTTGCAAATCGCTGGCTGTGCATCGCCTCAGGTGGAATCACATCAGCACCACGAGGCCTGACACCGGACAGTGGGAAGAGAGAGAGAGAAAGAGAGAGAGAGGTGTCTATGGGAATAGATAGATAGATACAGAGGTGCATATGGGGATAGATAGATAGAGGGGTGCGTATGGGGATGTATAGATAGATACAGGGGTGCGTATGAAGATAGATAGATAGATAGATAGATAGATGATAGATAGGTGCGTATGGGGATGGAGAGGTAAATATGGGGCTGCTTATGGGGATGGAGAGGTAGATACAGGGGTGCGTAGAGAGAGAGAGAGAGATACAGGGGTGTGTATGGGGATAGATAGATAGATAGATAGATAGATAGAGGGGTGCGTATGGGGATGGATAGATAGATACAGGGGTGTGTATGAAGATAGATAGATAGATAGATAGATAGATAGGTGCATATGGGGATGGAGAGGTAAATATGGGGGTGCATATGGGGATGGAGAGGTAGATACAGGGGTGCATATATATAGAGAGAGAGAGATAGATAGATACAGGGGTGTGTATAGGGATAGATAGATAGATAGATAGATAGGTGCATATGGGGATGGAGAGGTAAATATGGGGGTTCATATGGGGATGGAGAGGTAGATACAGGGGTGCGTAGAGAGAGAGAGAGAGATACAGGGGTGTGTATGGGGATAGATAGATAGAGGGGTGCATATGGGGATGGATAGATAGATACAGGGGTGCATATAGAGAGAGAGAGATATAGATAGATACAGGGGTGCGTATGGGGATAGATAGGTAGATAGATAGGTGCGTATGGGGATGGAGAGGTAAATACGGGGGTGCATATGGGGATGGAGAGGTAGATACAGGGGTGCGGAGAGAGAGAGAGAGAGAGAGAGAGAGAGAGATACAGGGGTGTGTATGGGGATGGAGAGGTAAATACGGGGGTGCGCATGGGGATGAAGAGATAGATACAAGAGTACATATGGGGATGGAGAGGTAAATACGGGGGCGTGTATGGGGATAGATCGCTACATAGTTAGCTAGCTGTCCCAACACCTGGGCTCAGACCCCAGCTGAGATCAGGGCCCAGTTGTGCCAGGCGCTGCCCTGACACACAGCGGAGACAGTCCCTGCCCCAGCAGTTTACGAACTGACTATCCCTGCTTTCAGATGGGGAAGGTGAGGCCAGAGACGCTGTGACTCGCGCTGGCTGGGAAAATGCAATTCAGGTCCGTGACAATTTTCCAGTGTTTCGGCGGAGGGGGCGGAGGGAATGAAACATCCAAGCTGAAGCAGGAGAAAAAGCCCCAAACACTCAAAAATCTCCACAGACCCAAACTCCTGCGACAGATCGTTTCAGAAACACGGAAAAGGGGTGGCTTTTTTGAAGGAAATGTTGCCAGGAAGCTCATGGGGTGAGCTGCGGACGGGGCGGGGCACCGGCCTGGTCACTTTCACAGCAGAGTTGAAACCGACCAGGTCCTGTACCGTGGGGTCCATTTCACGCTGCTCCCCGGGCGCGCCGGAATCTCGCTAGACGTGAGGAGGCCACGAGACCCCGCCCCTCAGTGGCCCCGCCCATTGCTCCTCCTCTTTGCCCTGAGGCTCCGCCCCCAGCCGGGCTGGAAGCCAGAGCCCGGCCATGCTGAGAGCCACCCAAGGAGCCCGGGCTGCAGTGGGGAACCCCGGCCCCTCCACCTGCCCTGGGTGGCGCACCCCAGGGGCCAGGGACATGGGCTGGGGGCTGCTCTCAGCCATCCCGGCCTTGCACCCATGGCAGGTGGAGGGCCTGGGCTCCCCACAGCGGCCTGGACTCCCTGGGCAGCTCTTAACACGGAGCTTAGCCAGGGGGCAGAGCCCTGGGGGGAGAGAAGGGGCGGGGCCACGGAGAGAGGTGGGGTCTCGTAGCTTTCCCACATCTACCATGATCCCGGCGTTCTGGCCCAGGTTCTGGCAGTGGGTGGTTTAAGGACCCCCAGAGCACGGGGCTCCTACCCTGCCCATCTTGGCTAATAGCCATTGACAGGCCTGTCCTCCAGGAATTGATCTCATTCTTTTTGAACCTGGGTCACACCATCCCCTGGCTGGAACCGTGCCTACGGGGCTGGAGGGAGGGGAGGTAAATGTTGGGAGGTATGGTGGGTGCAGGGGGATGGATGTGTGGGCAGGGATGGAGGGCATACATGGGACTGGAGGGCGCACGGGGGATAGATGCGGGGGTACGGAGGCTCCCAGGAATCTCGACTGGGTCCCTCTGGCTCGGGGGACCCCAGACACTCGGTGGGAGGCCGGGGTGGGTCAGGAAGACCCCAGAGAATGATGGGAGATGGGTTGTGGGGCCAGTAGTACTCTGAGATGCCCCAGGGGCTCATGGGAGTCCTGATGTGGGCCTTCTGGGAGGCTCGTGGGAGTCTTGCTCTGGGCCCAGGACGGTGCTGTTAGGTTCCCTTTGCCCAGCGCTGGCTCTGAGCAGGGAGTCACCAAGCCACAGGGCTGGGAACATTCCTGCCAATTTGCTCCCGGCTGGGCCGCTCCCTGGGCTCAGCTCCAGCCAAGAGCTGCCTCTCGCTCAGCCTCACCCTGCCCCTAGCCAGGGCAGGAGACTTTACCCCTCTTCTAACCAGCATCACCTCCTCCCAGAGCTGGGGAGAGAACCCAGGAGTCCTGACTCCTCCCCCGCCCCTGAAACCACTAGACCCCACTCCCCTCCCAGAGCCAGGGAGAGAACCCAGGAGTCCCTGAGGCTGTGGGGGGAGTGTCTCTGAGGAGGAAGGAGTCACCAGACAGGAGGATCTGAGAACAGGCTCATCATTCACCACAGAACAATACTGGGATTGTCCACCATCCCTGGCGGATGGGCGCGGTTCTACCTACCCAAGTGAGGGATCAGGGTCACTCCCGATTTTCATTTTCTCTTTCCCCCTCCCCACTTCTCTTTCCTTTTCCCGCCCCCTCTCGCTCTGTGGGGAACAGGGGACACTCAGACCTGGCTGAGACCCCCCATCCCTGACACACACACACACATCTGTGGACTGATAGGTAGATAGACAGAGGGTGCGTATGGGGCAGGAGGGATGGACGGTTGAACCCCTTCTTCTGGGCAAGCTCCCCATAGACCAGGACTCACCAACTCAAAGCCCCAAGCTTTAAGCTAACCACAGCAACCAGTGTCTTGGAGACAGGCTCCTGGGGTCCTTGCATTACTGCCGAATAAAGTAAATGCTAAAGGCTAGTTCTATGGGCCACAGACACAATTCCCAGCAAGTGACATTGATGTAAATGGAGTTACTGTCCCCACTGATATGCTGGGGGACCCCGCGCACCTCCTATTGTCTGGGCTTCTGAAACTGAACCCTGACTGTGGAGGCCCTGGCAGAGGGAGGCTCAGTTCTGCGCTCAGCCGGTGCGGCATGGTTACTGAATGGGCTTCTGGCGGATTGAAACCCTGTTGGCGATGCTTCCAGACCCATCTGAATGCTGGTGCTGTCTGCATCACTGCAGCTTGCTGGGTTCTTCACCACCTCTGTGAAACCAGAGCCGAGCCATTTCCCCCGATGGACCTATGCCAGCGAGGGGCCCCTGTGTTGGTACCAGGAAGCTCCCGCTACCCTGCAGGAGCTGGTTACACCCAGGCAGTAGAAGTCAGGGATGCTTTGTGCACCCACATCCTCGACTTGCCTGGCCCAATGGAAGAGGGGGACTAATGCCCCTACAAATGTGCTTGTGGGCGGGAAGGGGCTAATTATTTTGGGGGGCCAGTGTTTCAGTGCTTGGCAGGGGTGTGACCTTGATTGCCATGCAGCGTCCTTGTGCATGCCATGATGAATAGTGAATTGAGGGGCAGGGTTGGGTTTCTATATGACGTTTAGTGAAGTGTGAATTGCTGCACCCCCAGGAAGGGTTTTTCCTTAGTAAGGCATAATTGCTCCAGGTTGTGTTTTTAGCTTCATTATCTCAGATCCCGATTCCATCATCTGCGGCAGGGCAGCAATAAACTTCCTTGATGTAAACAGGTTTTAAAACAGTCCAACGGTCGCCCACAAATGCCACTTAAAAATACAGTACACTGAGGACTATGGAAGAGGTTTTGTCTGGAGGGAACAGAGACAGGCTGTCTTGAATCACTCTAACCTGCGGGGTTTGATCATCTGTTTAATGCGTTCTGTGTTCAGTGGGACAGTTGGGGAGAGTACAGGAAGGTGTGTTACAAGTCTCACAGGCAGCGAATTCTTGTTCATGGGGTAATGACTCAAATGGAGAAACGAGGAGCAACAAGACAGCTGCAGATATAAATCGAGCTTCCACAGAAGCAGGGTGTTAAAAATCCAGGAGACTGAATTAAATAGTGCTATGAAGGGATGGTGGGATAAATACTATCAAAGGAATGGGGGAAAAACCCTTCACTTCCTAGATGACACCAAAAGCTCCGTTTCCCCCACAGGGCTTAGGGACCTTGTAATGATGCAGTTTGTAGCCCTGTAATCCAGTGGTTCCCAACCAGGAGTGCACAGGGCCGGCCTTAGGAAAAATGCCATTCTGGACCAACTTGTATGTTAGCGCCCCAGGCCCCCATGGGCGTGGTGCCCCCCCATTGCCCCTGGCCCCTGTGGGTTACCTAGGATCCCCCCCCCTTAACCCTTAACTCCGGCACCCCCCATCCTGTGCCCACGTGGGGAAACTGACCTGGCTGTAGAGTGCAGCTGGCTTTGCTGCTTGCTTCCCCCCTCATTGAATGCTGCTCCTCCGCCCCCCCCCAGGGGGGCACACCGTTCCTCCCCCCATTCTCCTCCACTAGGAGGAAGCAGGGAGAAATCTCGCCCCCGCCCCCACCACATGCAGCACTCCCCTACCAGCCAGGAGCAGTTCAGGCACCGTCAGTACGTCCCTCTGCGCTGCCGCATGGTGCCCCCTTGACCATGGTGCCCTGGGCAGTCGCCCTCGTGGCCCACCCCTAAGGCCAGCCCTGGGGATACGCCACGGTCTTCCAGGGGGTACCAAAACTCATCTAGACATGTACCTAGTTTTACAACTGGCGACGTAAACAGCACTAGCGAAGTCAGTACAAACTACAATTTCATACAGACAACTATTTGTTCAGGCTATCCACTGAAATGCAAGTACAATATTTATATTCCAATTGGTTTACATTATAATATTAATTACATTATAACTCTATGGTAAAAATGAGAAAGGCAGCAATTTTTCAGTACTAGTGCGTGTGACACTTCTGTGTTCTGATGTCTGATTTTGTAAGCAAGTCATTTTTAAGTGAGGTGAAACTTGGGGGTACACAAGACAGACCAGACTCCTGAAAGGGGGGCAGGCGTCTGGACAGGTTGAGAGCCGCTGCTGTAATCTGCCAGGCCAACCATTTCTGTGTCTTTCACTTGCCATTTCTGCACGCTCTGCAGCAACAAAAGCCAAGCGGGACGATGAAAGTCACCGAGGCTTTGACGGCAGCTAACAGGTTGCCGAAGGGGAAGCGCTTCTGGGCACTGTGTCCCTGGGAGGGAAAGGGGAAGCCGGCAAAGGAAATTGCTTCAAACCGGAATCTGGCAGAATGAGATTAACATTCGGGACCCATAAAACATCTAATGGGGATGTAAAAATACTTAAATTAAGAGACAAGGTTCAGCATCCTTTTCGACAAGGCGATGTCTGATGTATTTGTACAAGGTAAAGCAAACCTCGCTTACGGGGTCTCTAACCTGTAAGGCAGGGGTCCCCAAAGTGTGGGGCATGTCCCCCTGGGGGGGGGCAGAGGAACGTCTGGAGGGCATGGCAGGGCCCGAGCCAGCCCGCACGGGGGTGGGGAGGGAGCACCACACAGCCACTCCCCGCCCCCAGCTCTGCTCCAGTCCCTCCGCCTGGCCCCGTCCCCAGCCTCAGCTGCTGGCCCTGGCTCCATTCCAGGCCCAGGGTCAAGGCTGGGGCCGGGAGCGGAGCCGGCCAGCACCACAGCCAACCCCAGCCTGGGCCACGACTCCACTCCCAGTCCCATAGCCACCCCCGGCTATGGTACCGGCCTGGCCCCCTTATCCCTGCCTATGTCCCCCACCCCCTCGAGCTGCAGCCCCACTCCCAGCCCCGGCTCCAGGGGTGGGGCACAGACAGGGGCAGGGGGGGATGTGACCCTGAAAAGTTTGGGGACCACTGCTGTAAGTGGTGGAGAAGGCAGTAGGAAAACAGTAGGTGAAAGGCAGTAGGTGAAATTCAAACACAGTATTTATATTGTTTTGTTACTTGCATGTCTGTATTAGCCACATTCTGGCCCTAAAACTAGCTGGGTTCACATTTGCAGTTATTAATGTACATATTCTTCATTTAACTAATCGGCTGTTGTGCATCGTTATTCCAAAACCAGGCCTCATGTTAGTTGTGATTCTGGATTTACCCAGCAGGGTAAAGGAAGGCGGCAATGTATAATTTTTCTGCTTTACCCAGGAATTATTCTTCTACCAAGGTACTGAAGCCTCTCACAAGCAAAAAGTAACAGCCTTTGCTACCCACAACACAAAGCCGGGGTAGTCAAGATCCACATTTCTTGGTCAAGGTATAGTCAAGGTCCAGACGCCAGAGAAAATAATAAAAGAAAAATAACAAGAATCATGATAAGTAAATTAAAAGATTTTGGGGGTCTGTTCCAAAGTGTCTGGTGGTCCGGATTTGGCCCGCGGTCAGCTTATTGACTACCCCTGACATAAATCATGGTTGTTGTTATAGGTCCTAATACGTCAAAATAAAATGTTCACTTATCTTGTCACTGATCCCTTATCACTTCATAACACAAGAACTAGAGGTCACCAAATGAAATTAACAGGCAGCAGGTTTAAACCAAACAAAAGGAAGTATTCACACAATGCACAGTCAACCTGTGGAACTCCTTGCTAGAGGATGTTGTGAAGGCCAAGTCTATAACAGGGTTAAAAAAAGAACTGGATAAATTCATGGAAGATAGGTTCATCAATGGCTATTAGCCAGGTGTCCCTAGACAGCTGGGAATGGGCAGCAGGGGATGGATCATTTGATGATGTCCTGTTCTGTTCATTCCTGCTGGGGCGCCTGGCATTGGCCACTGTCGGAAGAAAGGACACTGGGCTAGATGGACCTTTGCTCTTACCAGGTAGAGCTGTTCTTATCTCTTGCAATTTTCCCTTTATATTTCCTAAAAAAACACAGCATGTGTTAAAATTTTTCTCTTTAACCCACTTGTGTTTCAATCTAGGCTCCAGAGACTCAAGAAAACACCTGACTAAATCCTATCACTTATTTATAGGCAAACCAAGGACAACTGATGATTTCAACCCTGGGGTTTCCTAGACTTGCTCTAAACAAGGTTTAACCCGTTGGTGGTATGGCTTGCTGCTTTGTTGGGATTGCTTGTTAGTTATCGGTTTTGTGCCCCCTTCACCCTGTGCTGAGGCCCTCAGGGCGGAGGGTGGGACCATAGTCCGGGCGCCAGAGCCCACAAACGGTTAATCCGGCCCTGATCCTCAGAGCAGTAGGATCTCGGCCCCAGATGGCAGTATACCAAATTTGGGGAGGATTAACAAACAAACCCATGCTGCAGTATTAAGTTTATTGCCTGAACTAATGGTGTCAATTTACATCTATATATTGGAAAAAGTATGTACCTTAAAGGGCTCCCAATGGTCAAATCAGTGCCCCCCAGAATTCAGGGGGGCGCTTACATGGGGTCACCCCATTCATAGCAATTTCCCCAGGGAGTGGGGAACCTCCCCTGTGCGAGAGCATCCTCTGCCATGTCTTTCACCACCCCAGCATCCACGCGCCACACCTTAGGTTCGACACAACAGACCTACTCGTCCAATCACCACCAAGAAACAAGGACTTTCGGGTGCATCCTATTGGCTCCCCTGCTACACCATAGAGAGACCAGATCCAACATATGCCAGTACACCCCAGTTACCAGCTGTCTTGGTGTCACTACCCATTGCTCAGCCAGAAAGGTTAAAGTTACGGTGACGACCCCCCCCCCCCGCTTCGTTGGAGCATATTAAGTCCCGTTGTGCTGCCGCATTTAGTTAGACAATCAAGCAACAGTTTATTGCCTCTGCGACCAAGACCCAGGTGGATTTTAGCCCAAAACAGGCCAAATTGAGCACTCTGGAAAAGTGGACGTGTCTATGCAAATGTAGCCTGACCCTGAGCTGTTTCCCCCGGCTCGTCAATAGGGGGCAGGAGAGGGCTCCTTCAGGCCGGCGGAGTCACTCTGACTCTGCTGGCTGGGCCAGGGCTGGTGACCAGGAAGAAGAATGAAGCCACAAGACGAACCCCCCCTCGCTGTCTGGCAGGGCTGTCCCTCCGCAGATCTCCGAGCACGCCACGAGCTTCTAATGGCGTGATCAGGGCAGACAAGACAGGGCTATTATCCTCACAGTACAGCAGGGGAAACCGAGGCACAGAGTGGCAAAGTGACTTGCCCAAGATCACACAGGAAGTCAGTGGCAGAGCTGGGAGTACACCCAGGTGCCCACAAGTACTAACCAGCCCAGCAAGAGAACAAGCTATGGGAGAGAGGCCAGAGTCCTGGCTCCCAGCCCTTCTCCCCACTCTAACCACTAGACCCCACTCCTCTCCCACAGCCAGAGAGAGAACCCAGGAGTCCTGGCTTCCAGCCCCACCTACTCTAACTGCTAGACCCCACTCCCCTCCCAAAGCCAGGGAGGGAACCCAGGAGTCCGGACCCCCTTTCAAACATAAGAAAGACTGGAATAAATCACCAGGCATGATGCTTTGGGGACGGACTCTTTAATGTTTGTACAAAGAATGTTTGCGGGGCCCCAAAGGATGGGACAGGGATGTGTGGGGGTGGGGGTGTCACAGCCAGAGCAGTAGAGGTTGGGGGACGAGGCGCTGCCTGGTTGAGAGAGAGACACACACACACACACACACACAAACACACACACACAGAAGGGCTCAACCCCTCCAGCAGGGGGCAGCAGGGACACGGACACATACACACACACACAGCGCAGGGCTCAGCCCCTCCAGCAGGGGGCAGCTCTGGGGTGCTGGGGGAATCATCCCCACAACACTGCAGGCTCCACCTGGCCCCGGCGGCTCCGGCACCGTCCCCAGGGGGCAGCTCAGGCCCCGTGCTCAGATGAAGTTGGATTCCTGGGCCAACAACGTTACCCCACCTGAGGGAAAGATTTGAAAAATGAGCTTACGGCAGCAATGGGACTGACGGGATCAACATCCACTAGAAACCAGCTGGCCCACCCCAGCGGTGGCTCCATCAGCACCGGGCGAGCTGTCCCTGTGCGGCGTTATGTGCAGCTGTTCCCCAGCTGCCCCGCCCCAGAGGTGGCTGCAACTCTGTGCCGGGCAAGCTGTTGCCATGCAGTGTTGTGTGTGGCTGTTCTCCAGCTGTCCAGGAACAAGGTGCATAGTAGGGGTGCCAAGAGCCATTTACGTAAATTCTGTAAACCACCATTAGTTCCAGCACCCCTGCAGCTGCCCCTCCCCAGAGGTGGCTGCATCTCAGTGCCGGGCGAGCCATCCCTGTGCACTGTTATGTGCAGCTGTTCCTCAGTTTCCCCCCCTAGAGGTGGCTGCATCTCAGCACCGGGTGAGCCGTCCCTGTGCGACATTGTCTGCAGCCGTTCCCCAGCTGCCCTGCCCTAGAGGTGGCTGCATTTCAACGCCGGGCAAGACATCCCCATGTGTAAACCAGCCTCACTCCAGAGGTGGCTGCATTTTGAATTTCCCTTCCGGCACGCTCACCGGTCAGCAGGAAGAGGGGGATGGAGGCCTAGCGAGGCCCCAGGACCAGCCAAAGCAGACATGGGGCCAGGTGACCTTTAAGACTTCAGCAACCTCGCTGGTGAACATGGTCAGTGCAATCAGGATGCAGGAACTTAGGGCCAAAGGGAACACAGCACAGACGCCCCTTCGCACCCCCCAGGAACAGTCCCAGGGCCCGTCCCACCACCTGGGGGCGCTGCCAGAGCCCAGAGCAGGGTCTCTGCGGGGGGGGAGGGGGGAGGTACCCGCGCTGAAGCTGCGCATGGCAGGGACCACGCAGAGGGACATGGTGTCAAAGCCGGAGCCTCTGAGCAAGGCGAGGAGGGAGAAGGCTGAGAGCAGCCCCGCAAGCAGGCCCAGCATCAAGAACATCTTGGTGGCCTCGATGTAATCTGAGGAACCAGAGAGACTGGGGGTAAATGGAGAATAACCCTGCAGTAAACTAAAATAGAACCCAGGAGTCCTACCTGCCCTGCTCTAACCATTAGACCCCACTCCCCTCCCAGAGCCAGAACCCAGGAGTCCTGGCTCCCAGCCCCCCCTGCTCTAACCACTAGACCCCAGGCCCCTCCCCAAGCCAGGGATAGAACCCAGGAATCCTGGTTCCCAGCCCCCCTGGAACTGGCTGGGGGCAGCGGTGGGTTGCCGGGGCTGGCTGCCCTCACCTGGTAGTTTCGAAGGCATGGCGCACACTGAATTCACACAGATCTTCCAGAGCCCCGAGTGGACAAAGACGCCGTTTCGTCTGGCCTCCAGCCAGTGGTCGGAGCTCAGGGCCACCACCAGGAGAAGGAGGCTGAGCAGGGCCAGGGCGGTGCTGGGGACCTGGAGCGGCAGCATTGTGGGGGCAGCGCGGGGGTCCGGGGAGCATCTGGGGCAGGGGAAGAGGAGGGTGAGAGTCAGACGGAAATCCCGGCCCAGAGCAGGATAGACAGACAGATCTTGGGGTGGTGGATGGAGGGGTCAGGGGGTGGCCCTTACCCAGACACCAGCCTCTCTGGGTCAACTGCCGTGGAACCTTCCCCCCAGGATCCCAGCACGGAGCCTGGGGAGACCCCCAGCCCAGCCCAGGGGGTGGATGGATAGAGGGAGGGGGGACGGCGGGGTGTGTGTGTTTGGGGCTGGCTGGATGGGGCTGTAGGGCCAGACGGACCCTTGGGTTCCCCATGCATGCCGGGCTGTCCAGGGGACTCTGCTGAAATCCTAGAATATCAGGGTTGGAAGGGACCTCAGGAGGTATCTTGTCCAAGCCCCTGCTCACAGCAGGACCAATTCCCAATTTTTGCCCCAGATCCCTAAAAGGCCCCCTCAAGGATTGAACTCACAACCCTGGGTTTAGCAGGCCAATGCTCAAACCACTGAGCCATCCCTCCCACTGTGCCCTGGGCTGCCCAGGGCAGGGCAGGCTGCGAAAAGGGAGAGCAGATTTTCCCCAAACCGGTGGTCACTGTGGTCATTAGATTCACCAGCCAGCCCCACGCTGTGCTCCTGACCCCTTCCCCCCCCCCCCCCGCCCCGGTTAAGGAGAAGCCACTCCACAGCCAATCGAGCCATCCCTTCAACAAAACTCTCGGAAGCCTTTGCCCCCCAACTCCAAGTTTTCAGGTCCGCACGCTGTTCCTGCCCGGTCCCCAGGCAGGGCACGTGATCCGATCGCCTTCAGCCTCTCGGGCTCGACAGGAACGGTCAATCTTTGCAAGACACTTTCTTTAAACTTTCCATCATTGAAAGCGTCATCGAATGCCCCGCAGTCAGCCGGGAGCACTGGCGGAGAACGGGCAGCTTCTCCCCTCCGGCCGTCGATGAATGTCCCCGAGTCTTTCCAACAGGAACAGAAATTCCTCAGTGTCTTCGCTGGCCCTAGAAATTGGACATGCCTGTTCCGAAGCTTGGCCCTTGAGAGGAGAAGACCTTCCAGGTGGTGGCAGATCTTTCTCCTCTGCTCTCTGGGGGGGCCTCCCAGCCCAGCCCCAACCCTGCTTAGCAAGAGAGCCCAGCGAGAGACAGAACCCAGGACTCCTGGCTCCTCGCCCCGTTCTGACCACTAGACCCCACTCCCGTCCCAGAGCCAGGGAGAGAACCCAGGAGTCCTGGCTCACCGCCCCCCCAGCGCTAATCACTAGACCCCACTCCCCTGCTCTGCTCAGTCATTTCCACATCCTCTTTCCCACCAGCACCTCCCCATGCAGCGATCTGGGACCCACTGAGGAGCAAATCGCGGAACCTGTCAGTCCAGGCGCTGGCAGTCCCCCGGAGCTGCTGAGCAGGAGGATGTGGGTACAAGGAGCCAGCCAGACGCCCCCTTCCACCAAGCTCTGCATTGAAATCATCCTCGCACTGCTCTGCCAGGGTAAGAGAACAATAGCAGAGACAGCTGGGCTGGCAGGACTCCCCTAGAGAGGGGGTTAGAACCCAGGAGTCCTGGCTCCCAGCCCCCCCTCCTCTAACCCACTAGACTCCACTCCACTTCCAGTCTCTGAGGGGGAATAAGTCACCAGACAGGAGACTCTGAGAACAGGCCCTTTAATCTCCATGGAACAAGGGGGTCTAGCAGCGGCTATGGGGAAAGGAAGGGAACAGAAAGGGGGGGACTCTGTTGTGGGAGGGATCACGGGTCTGTGGGAACCTGCAGGGACACACGCACACACAGGGGAATTGGCCTGGCGAGGCTGCAAGCTCCGTCCGGCCCCTGGCTCAGTCCCCCGGGGGGCAGCGAGGGCCCCACACTCAGCGCGATGAGGATCCTTGGGAAAAATGTGTCACCACACCTGGGAGGAGAGGAGAAAACCAGACTCAGGGCAGTGATGGGACCCACGGGGACGTCTCAGCGCCGGGCAAGCCAGCCCCATGCTGTGTCACTCTGCGGCTGCTACCCCGTGGCCCCACCCCAGAGGTGGCTGCATCTCAGTGATGGGTGAGGGGTCCCCATATAAACAGTCCCGGCGGCCCCACCCCAGAGGTGGCTGCATCTCAGTGCTGGGTGAGGGGTCCCCGTATAGACAGTCCCCGCAGCACCACCCCAGAGGTGGCTGCATCTCAGTGTTGGGTGAGGGGTCCCCATATAAACAGTCCCCACGGCCCCACCCCAGAGGTGGCTGCATCTCAGTGCTGGGTGAGGGGTCCCCGTATAAATAGTCCCCATGGCCCCACCCCAGAAGCAGCTGCATTTCAATACCCCTCCCCCACACACACTCTGCTTCACTCACTGGCTAGGAGGGAGAGTGGGCAGGCGGCCCAGCCGACGCAGAAGGACCACCCGAAGCTGATTTGAGCCGAGGTGATCATTATGGTCTTTGTGCTCTGGGATGTGAACACGGCCATGGCGACGGTGGCACAGAGACCTGGGGCCAAAGGGGACAGCATAGAGTCAGCTGATCACCGTGGATGGAGCGAGGTCTGGTCCGGAGACGCTGGCAATGGAGCGTCGGGGCATGTCGGTGTGAACCCCTCAGGGGCAACTCTGGCTACTCGGTCACATTGGGCTTTACGTGACCAGATGAAGGGGGAGAAACCAGGTTTTCTCCCCGGCGGGCGGAAAGGCAGCGATTGCCCGGCCTCCGACGTGATTAAACAAGGCAGCACCGATTCCGGACCGATCGGCAGGTGGACGGGGGGCCGCCGGCGGGGAAGGAGTGCGGGGCGTTGAAGCAGTGAGGCGGGGACGATTGGCACCACGCAAGGGGGCCAGCTGAGAGTCCAAGGGGGCCGAAGTCCCCGGGCACTGGATATAGCTGAGAAACCTGGTGAGGCAAAGATCTGGGGCGACAAAGGAAACCGGGCCCTTGGTCATTCGCGGCAGGTCGGGACGGAGAGAAAGCCCACCGCGGCTAGCGTGACCAGACAGCAAGTGTGAAAAATGGGGATGGGGGTGGGAGGTAATAGGAGCCTATATAAGAAAAAGACCCCCAAATTGGGACTGTCCCTATAAAATCAGGACATCTGGTCACCCTAGCAGCAGCCGGGGAGAGGCAGCTGGCTAAGAAATCTCCCATGCCCTGAGTGCATAGCGTAAATCTTAGCCACGAGGGTGCGAATTTGCCTTTGTACCCGGGCCCCAGAACAAGCTTCAAACCTCCCACCAGCAAGGAGGACCCAAGGCTGGGGGGACCAGGATGCGGGGCTATGGGCAGGCTGCTGGGGGTGACCCCAGGCAGCATGACCCAGGGATGCTCAGGGGATTCAGCCTTGCCTGCTGGCTGGGGGCGCCTGGGCTGTGAGCAGAACATTTTAGGGCACCCGGGGTTATAGGGCAAGTGGAAACACTCGCCCCTCTGGGCTGGGGAGAACCCCCAATGTGACAGCCAGGTCCCTGGTGTGGGAGGGACCACGTATCCGTAGGAGTTGCCGGGGGAAGGAGGCCCCGAGGGGGTGCTACCAGCGCTGAAGCTGCCCATGGCGGAGACCAGGGTCAGGGACACGGAGCCGAGGTGGGAGCGGAAGAACGAGGCAAGGAGAGCCAAGCAGGAGAGAAACCCGGCGATCACGGCCAGGATCAGGCAAGCCCTGCTGGCATTAATGAGATCTGAGGAGACAAGAGAGACCAGGGCTGAAATGGAGAATAACATGGCAACAAACTACCGCAGAACCCAGGAGTCCTGGCTCCCAGCCACCCCCACCCCTGCTCTAACCCATAGACCCCACTCCCCTCCCAGAGCTGCGGCTAGACCCCGGGAGTCCTGGCTGTGCCTGGTGGAGGTGGCTGGTGGGAGCAGTGGGATCCCTGGCAGTGCCGGGCTGCCCTTACCTGGTACAGTCAAAGGTATCAGACACCCCAGATTCATACAGAACCTCCACAGGCCCGAATGCATCACGACTTGGTTTTCCTTTAACAGCAGCCAGTGGTCAGAGCCCAGAGCCACCAGCAGCACCAAGAGGCTGAGCAGGGCTAGGATGGGGCTGGCGACTCGGAGATGCAGCATCGCGGGGTGGAGGCCCGGGGGCAGGCTGGGATCTGGGGAGCACCTGCAGGAGGGGCAGGGAGGGATGAGAGTTAGATGGAAACCCCAGCCTAGACCAGCTGATCTGAGCCAAGCCCTCGGTTGTCTGGATGGGTGGATGGATGGATGGAGGGGTGTGTATGGGGGGAGGGATATGGGGGAATGGGGGGATGGAGGGGTGTGTATGGGGGAGGGATATGGGGGTTAGGGTGGATGGAGGGGTGCGTATGGGGGGACAGGTATTGGGAAATGAGGGGTGGGTATGGGGATGGATGGATGGATGGGTGGATGGATGGAGGTGCGTATGGGGGGAGGGATATGGGTGGATGGAGGGGTGCACATGGGGGGAGGGATATGGGGGGTTGCGGAGATGGAGGGGTGTGTATGGGGGAGGGATATGGGGGGACGGGGATGGGGGGATGGAGGATTGGGTGTGGGGATGAATGGATGGATGGATGGAGGTGTGTGTATGGGGGGATGGAGGGAAGACAGAGGGATGGATTGATGGGTGCAGGAACAGATGGATGGGGCGTGGGGACGATAGAGGGATGGAGGGGAGGGATCCATGTGTGAACACAGCGGTGGGTGGAGGTGGAATGAGGACGGACAGAGGGGAAGGGGGAGGGGTTGGTGGGGGGATGGAGGGCTGGGGAATGGGGAGAGGAGGGGTGGGGGAGGTGGGATGAGGACGGACAGAGGGGATGGGGGAGGGCTGAGTGGGGGATGTAGGGAGGAACGGGTAGGGTGGGGGTAGGGATGGATGAAGACGAAGGGACTGGGGGGGGATGGGGGGTGGCCCTTACCCAGACACCAGCCTCTCTGCGTTGCCAACTGCCATGGAACCTTCCCCCCCCCCACCGGGACCCCAGCCCAGCCCCTGCCGGGGCAGCTCCCAGGATGGCTGGGGGTGGCTGGGCCTGCGGATGGAGTGAGGCGTGGCCGTGTTTGGGGCTGGGGGCTGTCAAGGCGGATTCCCCACTCTGGCACTTCGGGTGCAGGAAGTGGGGGCCCGCAAGGATTTTAAAAGTTAATAGTGGCCACTCCAGGCTGGTATTAAACTCCCACGGTTGCAGCTTCGCTCTGACCTTGGCTTGGTAAACGCTGCCAGCACCCAAATGCAACAAACCCCCCTTGGACCCTGGAAGGCGCCCTGGGGAATTCCTCCCTGTGGGGCGCCCTCAAGCCCTTTCACCCCCCTCCGGAGAAGAGCTGAGACAGAAAACAAAGGAAATCAACTGTTGCCACCAGCTAATTAAACATGGGCACAAACCTCTTAGCTGCAAAAATCCAAATCCTGTTCTTAAAAAAGATCAATTTTACTAATTAAAGAAGAAGAAGAAGATACACCTGGGAACTCGGGCTCCTGCTAGATTTGAAAAGAGCAGCTAGGAGGCTTAAGCGCCAAGAATCGCTCTCTTGAGGGCCCGCTTAAAGGTGACGAGCAAAACAAAAGCACCAGGGGTGAGCGCAGGGGAGGCCAAGGGCCATCCCGAACTCAAAGGGCCAAACCTAATCACGTCTCCCTGGATATTCCCCGGCCGGCGTGCGTCGCGGGAGGTTTACACGAGCAGATTATGGGTATGATCCTGAGGATCTTTTCAGACCTGGCCCGAGGCTTCTCACAGGATCGCGCTGCCCTGGCCCCTCTCTCGGGAGATCGACACAGATAGACAATGTGTGTGTGTGGGGGGTCTTTGGTCAATTTTAAAAAGCTCGAACCTTCCCGTGGGCTCTCTTGGCCAGGTGCCCACTCCCTTTCCTTTGCCTGGGGGACTTTTTAAGCCTTTACAGGGAGAGCAAGTAGAGAACAGCTACTAAGAGGGATTTTATAGTTATGGGTTGGCTGGATGTCCGTCAAAGGGAGCTCCCCCCCCGTGCCCCCATTTATCACAGGGTGTCTAGGGACGGATGGATGGACGGGGTCAGGACTGAGTTCCCCAGACAGCCAGGGCTGCGCTGGGGACTCTGGTTAACTTAACCTTCCCAATCCCAGCTCCCCACCCCACCCTGCACAGGGCATCCCCTCCCCCCATCTCTGCATCAGGTCCCCCCCTCGAAGGGTCAATGCCTCTCCAACCAAGAATCAGCTTCAGGGCTACCCCCACCCCCCAGGGTGCCTCTTGTACCAACACTGGAGGTGGGGTCCCGTCCCCCCACCCCCACACGACCTTGCCCTCCTGGGTGAGACCCCTGCTCCCCTCTTCTCTGCTCCCCAGGGGGTCTCCCATCCAAGCACCAGCCAGCCGCACCCACGCTTAGCAAAGAGCCAATGGGAGGATGGAACCCAGGAGTCCTGGCTCCCAGACCCAACCCCCTTGCTGTAACCACTATACCCCACTCCCCTCCCAGAGCCAGGGAGAGAATCCAGGAGTCCCGATTCCCTCTAGCCCCCTCCCCCAGCTCTAATCCACTAGACCCCACGCCCCTCCCAAAGCTGGGGATAGGACCCAGGAATCCTGGCCGTCTTCAATACACATCCATCTCCGAGGGGGAATAATCACCAGACAGGAGGCTCTGAGAACAGGCCCTTTAATCTCCAGGGAACAAATGGATCTAGCAGCAGTTGTGGGGAAAGGAAGGGAACAGAAAGGGGAGCTTGTGGCGGGGGGGGGGGGGAATCACGGGTCTGTGGGATCCCAGGGTAACACACACACATGCACACACACACTGCCCCCTGCTCGGGGGTGTTGGGGGAATAGGTCCCAGGATACCGCAGGCTTGGTCCGGCCCCTATGGGGCAGTGCAGACCCCACACTGGGCTCTAGGAGACTCTCAGGATGCGAAGCGTCACCACACCTGGGGGGAGAGAAGAGAAATGGGCTCAGAGCAGCAATGGGACCAATGGGAGCATCCTCTACTGGTACGCAGCACCCCACCCCAGAGGTGGCTGCATCTCAGCGCCGGGCGAGGGGTCCCTGTATAACCAGCCCCTGCGCCCCACCCCAGAGGCAGCTGCCTTTCGACACTCGCCTATGTTGCACTCACCAGTGACGAGGAAGAGGAGGAAGGAGGCCCAGCCGAGGCCAAAGGACCAGCCGAAGGTGACCTGGCCCGGCGCAACATTCACAGCCCCAGCGAACTCCCCTGTGTACACGCCCAGCGCGATCATGGCACAGAGCCCTGGGGGAAAGGGAGCAGGATGGACACCCCTTAGTGCGGCCCATCCTCAGTCCCAGCCCCTGCCCCGTCCCACCACCGGGGGGCTGCCAGAGCCCAGGGCAAGGTCCCTGGATGGGGGGCTCCCCAGGGTGGCTGGGGGGCGGGTGCACTGTTTGGGGGGTTGGGAGTAGCCGGGGGGAGGAGGCCCCGAGGGGGCGGTACCTGCGCTGAAGCTGCTCACAGCAGAGACCAGGGTCAGAGACATGGAGCCGAGGTGGGAGCGGAAGAATGAAGCAAGGAGGGCGAAGAAGGAGAGAAACCCGGCGATCATGGCCAGGAACAGGAAAGCCCTGGTGGATTCAATGTAACCTGAGGAGCCAAGAGAGACCAGAGGCTAAATGGAGAATTACCCTGCAGCAAACTAAAATAGAACCCAGGAGTCCTGGCTCCCAACCCCCTCTGCTCTAGCCACTAGACCCCACTCCCCACCCAGAGCCAGACCCAGGAGTCCTGGCTCCCAACCCCCTCTGCTCTAGCCACTAGATCCCACTCCCCACCCAGAGCCAGACCCAGGAGTCCTGGCTCCCAACCCCCTCTGCTCTAGCCACTAGACCCCACTCCCCACCCAGAGCCAGACCCAGGAGTCCTGGCTCCCAACCCCCTCTGCTCTAGCCACTAGACCCCACTCCCCACCCAGAGCCAGACCCAGGAGTCCTGGCTCCCAACCCCCTCTGCTCTAGCCACTAGACCCCACTCCCCACCCAGAGCCAGACCCAGGAGTCCTGGCTCCCAACCCCCTCTGCTCTAGCCACTAGATCCCACTCCCCACCCAGAGCCAGACCCAGGAGTCCTGGCTCCCAACCCCCTCTGCTCTAGCCACTAGACCCCACTCCCCACCCAGAGCCAGACCCAGGAGTCCTGGCTCCCAACCCCCTCTGCTCTAGCCACTAGATCCCACTCCCCACCCAGAGCCAGACCCAGGAGTCCTGGCTCCCAACCCCCTCTGCTCTAGCCACTAGACCCCACTCCCCACCCAGAGCCAGACCCAGGAGTCCTGGCTCCCAACCCCCTCTGCTCTAGCCACTAGACCCCACTCCCCACCCAGAGCCAGACCCAGGAGTCCTGGCTCCCAACCTTCTCTGCTGTAACCACTAGACCCCACTCCCCTCCCAGGGCTAGAACCCAGGCGTCCTGGCCCCCATCAAGGGAGTGGATGCAGCAGTGGGGTTTCCTGGTGGAGCCGGGCTGCCCCCGGCCACCTGGCACTGAAGCAAACGTCCAACACCCCGAATTCACGCAGACTTTCCACAGCCCCGAATAGGACGTGACGAGGTGGCTGTTGGCCACCAGCCAGTGGTCGGAGCCCAGGGCGGCCAGCAGCAGCAGGAGACTGAGCAGGGCCAGGGCGGTGCTGGGGATCTGGAGCGACGCCATCGCGGGGGAAGCTCGGGGCCGCAGAAGCCAGGGGTGCACCTGGGGGTGAGGAATGAATCAGAGGCAAATCGTGGCCCAGAGCAGCTGGGCTGAGCCAGAGCCCTGGGGCCTGGATCTCAGGCAGCTCCCGAGCTGGGGATGGGGGTGGGGATGGAGGGATGGGGAGGTTGGGGAGGTGGGGGGTGAGGACGGATGGAGGGGTTGGGGAGGTGGGGTTGGGGGATGGGGTGGGGGGATGAGGAGGTTGGGGAGGTGGGGGTGGATCGGGGGTGGATGGAGGGCAGAGGGATGGGTGTGAGGAGGGACAGGGGAAGGGTGGGGTGGGGGGATGGAGGGGTTGGGGAGGGGGGGTTGGGGGATGGGGAGCTTGGAGAGATGGGGGTAGGGATGGGGGGTGGGGATAGGGGGTGGATGGAGGGCAGAGGGATGGGTGTAAGGAGGGACAGGGGAAGGGTGGGGGTGGATGGAGGGGTTGGGGAGGTGGGGTGGGGGATGGGGAGGAGGGATGGGGAGGTGGGGGGTGAGGACGGATGGAGGGGTTTGGGAGGTGGGGTTGGGGGATGGGGTGGGGGGATGGGGAGGTGGGGGTGGGGATGGAGGGATGGGGGGTAGGGATCGGAAGTGGATGGAGGGACAGGGGAAGGGTGGGGTGGGAGGATAGGGAGGTTGGGGAGGTGGGGGTGAGGACAGATGGAGGGATGGGGAGGTTGGGGAGGTGGGGGGTGAGGACGGATGGAGGAGTTGGGGAGGTGGGGGTGGGGATGGAGGGATGGGGGTGGGGATCGGGGGTGGATGGAGGGCAGAGGGATGGGTGTAAGGAGGGACGGGGAAGGGTGGGGTGGATGGAGGGGTTGGGGAGGTGGGGTGGGGGATGGGGAGGAGGGATGGGGAGGTTGGGGAGGTGGGGGGTCAGGATGGATGGAGGGGTTGGGGAGGTGCGGATGGAGGGATGGGGATGGATGAAGACGAAGGGACTGGGGGGGGATGGGGGGTGGCCCTTACCCAGACACCAGCCTCTCTGCGTTGCCAACTGCCATGGAACCTTCCCCCCCCCCCGGCCTGGGGTCACCCCCCGGCGGGGCAGCTCCCAGGATGGGTGGAGGATGGGGGGGATGAAGGGAGTGTGTGGGGGGAGGGATGGATGGAGGGAGGTGAAGGGGACGGAGGGAGGGAGGGATGGATGGATGGATGGAGGGATGGATGGAGGGAGGGAGGTGTAGGGGGAGGGATGGAAGAAGGGATGGATGGAGGGAGGTGTAGGGGACGGATGGAGGGAGGGAGGGATGGATGGATGGACGGATGGATGGAGGGAGGTGTAGGGGGAGGGAGGGAGGGATGGAGGGAGGGATGGATGGAGGGAGGTGAAGGGGACGGATGGAGGGAGGGATGGAGGGAGGTGTAGGGGGAGGGATGGATGGAGGGAGGGATAGATGGAGGGAGGTGTAGGGGGAGGGATGGATGGAAGGATGGAGGGAGGTGTAGGGGGCGGGAGGTGTAGGGGGATGTATGGAGGGATGGAGGGAGGGAGGGAGGTGTAGGGGGAGGGATGGATGGAGGGAGGGATAGATGGAGGGAGGTGTAGGGGGAGGAATGAATGGAAGGATGGAGGGAGGTGTAGGGGGAGGGAGGTGTAGGGGGATGTATGGAGGGATGGAGGGAGGGAGGGAGGTGTAGGGGGAGGGATGGATGGAGGGAGGGAGGGAGGGAGGTGTAGGGGGAGGGATGGATGGAGGGAGGGATGGATGGAAGGAGGGATGGATGGGGGGAGGTGTAGGGGGAGGGATGGAGGGAGGGAGGTGTAGGGGGACGGATGGAGGGAGGGATGGATGGATGGAAGAAGGGATGGATGGAGGGAGGTGAAGGGGGGAGGGATGGATGGAGGGAGGTGAAGGGGACGGATGGAGGGATGGATGGATGGAAGGAGGGATGGATGGAGGGAGGTGTAGGGGGAGGGAGGGAGGTGTAGGGGGGCGGATGGATGGAAGAAGGGATGGATGGAGGGAGGTGTAGGGGGACGGATGGAGGGAGGGAGGGATGGATGGATGGAGGGATGGATGGAGGGAGGTGTAGGGGGAGGGAGGGAGGGAGGTGTGGGGGGACGGATGGATGGAGGGATGGAGGTGTAGGGGGAGGGATGGAGGGAGGTGTAGGGGGAGGCATGGAGGGATGGAGGGAGGGATGGATGGAGGGAGGTGAAGGGGGACGGATGGAGGGAGGGATGGAGGGAGGTGTAGGGGGGAGGGATGGATGGAGGGAGGGATAGATGGAGGGAGGTGTAGGGGGAGGGATGGATGGAAGGATGGAGGGAGGTGTAGGGGGAGGGATGGAGGGAGGGAGGTGTAGGGGGATGGATGGATGGAGGGATGGATGGAGGGAGGGAGGGAGGGAGGTGTAGGGGATGGAGGGATGGATGGATGGAGGGAGGGAGGGAGGTGTAGGGGGAGGGATGGATGGAGGGATGGATGGAGGGAGGGAGGTGTAGGGGGAGGGATGGATGGAAGGAGGGATGGATGGGGGGAGGTGTAGGGGGAGGGATGGAGGGAGGGAGGTGTAGGGGGAGGGAGGGATGGAGGGAGGGAGGTGTAGGGGGACGGATGGAGGGAGGGATGGATGGATGGAAGAAGGGATGGAGGGAGGGAGGTGAAGGGGGATGGATGGATGGAAGAAGGGATGGATGGAGGGAGGTGTAGGGGGAGGGAGGGATGGAGGGATGGAGGGAGGGAGGTGTAGGGGGCGGATGGATGGAAGAAGGGATGGATGGAGGGAGGTGTAGGGGGAGGGATGGATGGAAGGAGGGATGGAGGGAGGGAGGGATGGATGGAAGGAGGGATGGATGGGGGGAGGTGTAGGGGGAGGGATGGAGGGAGGGAGGTGTAGGGGGAGGGAGGGATGGAGGGAGGGAGGTGTAGGGGGACGGATGGAGGGAGGGATGGATGGATGGAAGAAGGGATGGAGGGAGGGAGGTGAAGGGGGATGGATGGATGGAAGAAGGGATGGATGGAGGGAGGTGTAGGGGGAGGGAGGGAGGGATGGAGGGAGGGAGGTGTAGGGGGCGGATGGATGGAAGAAGGGATGGATGGAGGGAGGTGTAGGGGGAGGGATGGAGGGATGGAGGGAGGGAGGGATGGATGGAGGGAGGTGTAGGGGGAGGGAGGAGTGGGTAGAGCGAGGGGTGGGGCCGTGTCCGGGGCTGGAGGGGCAGCACCACGGTGGCCCAGGCTCCGGGTAGTAGAGAAGCCAAGGAAGAGCGCCAGAGCGGGGGTCCGGCTACAGCAGAGGGCTGCCCACAGGGCTAACCATGCCAAGGCCAGGCCCACGCTGCCCTCCAGACAGCCGCCCCCCTGGAAAGGCTCGGACCCCATGGGGCAGGACCTGCTTTCCGGCCATCGGCCCCGCAGCTCGGCTTGTCCCTTAGCCTCTGGCCCGGCCCGGGGGCCGATGGCTCATCTCCTAGAGTGGGGGGCGGACACACGACCTCCCCCCAAGTCAGGATTTATGAGGGGGTGCGGCCCAGAGCGGGGGTGGGGAGGGACCATCACCGCGGGCCAGGGCGGCCGGGTTTCTATTAGCCTCTCTCCAGGCCCAGCCAGATCCCCCCGACACCTGTTCTCTGCATTGCCCCCTCCCTTGAAGGGTTAACCCCTCTCAGGTCCAGACAGTGCCTCTTGTTCTGGGGTGGCGCCACATGGGGGTAGGAGGAGGAAAGGTCCCATTGCATCCCCCCCCGGCACATCTCTACCCAACAGGTCTGCCCCGCTGGCAGACCCAATTCCACAGCCCGTGCTCCCCCATTCCCCACCCCCTGAGCCAGCCAGTCCCCCGCCCTGGGGCCGGATCAGTGTCGGTGCCTCCCACAGGGGAAAGGCCCCATGTCCCATTCCCCAGCCCCTCATGAGATTTGTGTGTAATTTAACTATAATAATCACCCGTAAGCAATGAGTTCCCTGGGTTAACACTGATATGACCCCCCACCCCATGAAATAAACCCACTAATCCCCTGTGGCAGGCAGTCCTGCAGGCTAACCCTACTAAGAGCAAGATGCAGGGAGTCCCACGGGTTAACCCCACAACTTCCCAGGGGCAGGGAGGAATGTAGGTTAGGCCTATTAGTGCCCAATGGTAGGAAGTCCCACAGGTTAACTCTATTAATAGCCAGTGGCAGGGAGTTCCAGGGGTTAACCCTGCTAACACCCAGTGGCAGGCAGTCCTGCAGGGTGACCCCCTTAAGACCTAGTGGCAGGGTGTCCCACTGGTTAGCCCACTAATAACCAGTGGCAAGGAGTCCCGCAGATTAATCTCAGTATTATAATATAATCAAACCACTGTGGACGCATTGAAAGTACAAAAATAGAGACGTATATTTTGAAAATCTTACAGTAAAATCCACCACTGGTTTGGGGCAAAGCAGCTGGGGTGGACCTCAGAGTTAGAAAAGAACAGTGGGGTGAAATATAGCCTTTCAAAGCTCTGTAACCATGATTTGCAGGGCTTAACTAATATCCAGTGGCCGGGAGTCCCAGGGGTTAATAATATTAAACCTAGCAGTAAAATTGCACCCAGTGGCAGATGTGATCGGTTCCTTCACAATCAACAGGGTTTCAAGTCACCCCCTTTCACTCTGCCCCTATGGGGTCTTTGAACCTTTCAAGACCCTGAGATTCTCCCCTTCCAGGATTTTAGGGGGATTTTTTTAACCCTTAGGAAATTGGAGAAGGTAGAAAAATCCTCTCTTCTTAACCTTGCATGATCCTACATGCATTTCACTCTGCTCCAGCCCCGAGGGGGTTAATGGGACCTGGCACAGAGACCAGCTGATACGAGGGGCGTCACCCCACTGGATGTCTAGTCTTATGTCATCAAGGGGCACCAAATCTGATTGGGCATCTCTGGGGGACGGGGGGCATGTGGACATCAGCGTATGACCAGGGAAGCTGGCATGTGGCCCGGGGCTGGTGGGCGCGTGGGGTCTTTTACAGCTACACAGGGTGACTAAACCATCCCTGGCGGGGGCAGATGGCTATGGGCAGGGATGCGTGGTTTGGTTAGTTTTCCAGCAATCCCGCATCTAGCACCAGTTCACTCTAGCTAAATCCCACCGCTCACACCAGGTTTCCCCTCTCTATATCGCACCTCTAGCATCATGTTGCTCCCAGTGATTCAACTTACTACCTCAGTCCCTGACATGGGTTGGCTCTAGGCATATCCCACTGCCCCCACCAGGTCCTCACCAGCCATCCCACCGCTCACCCCCACGGATCAAGCTATTATTACTCCTAGCTATACAAGCACTTGTTTAAATAGAAGAGATATTTAGAAGCATTTGCGGCCCATCCGCTCCCACTCTAGGGTTAGACATTGGAGTAGATCTGCTCAGACAGCAAATGCGGCTGCCAGGTGCCAACATTCCCGTAATGTCCGGCTCCTCCTGCTGCTAAATTCTCATAGTCTTCCATTCTCTCCATGGCCTCGTAGTCATCAATGCCCAGCTCCTGAGGATGCAAAGAGGAAGGATTGACTCACACAGAGGTCGCCGAGATGCAGCCACCTCTTGGGCGGGGCAGCTGGGGAACAGCCGCACACAACGCCGTATGGGGACGGCTTTCCGGGCGCCAAGATGCAGCCACTTCTGGGGCGGGGCAGCTGGGGAACAGCCACACACAACACTGCATGGGGGCGGCTTGCCCGGCACCGAGATGCAGCCACCTCTGGGGGCGGGGCAGCTGGGGAACAGCCGCACACAACACTGCATGGGGACGGCTCGCCCGGCACCGAGATGCAGCCAAGGACAGGAAACAAAGACTAATGTATCTACGGCGACAGAATGGATTTTAGGGAGGCCAATGTAATTAACTATCTGGGAATCTGGCCCGGACGCCTGGGGCCACATCCCGCCCTCCTTGGTCGCACGCACAGCGGAGACGTCTGGTTACTCGGCACTCGGGCGCACTGACCAACGCCTCAGTGCTAATCACTGCAGCACGGCACCCTCTAGTGCTGCAATGGGGCATTGGGGTCAGCCCTGATTGCCAAGGGAGAGCCCCCACCCTGCAGGTCTCCCATCCTGGGAACAACCAGGCCCCTCCCAGCTTAGCTGGCGGGGGGAGCGTGTGACCCTGGCCTTTCCCACCTCTCCCCCGGCCTTTGCCTTGCTGTATAGGTTGAACTGCTCCTCTTTCTTTGCCTTGCTCGGCTTCCCCCCCTTGAGAGACTGCCTCTGCTCCCCGTTGCCTTCGTTGTCGTAGATCGAGGGACCCTCTTCTTCGTCCTTCCTGCAGGAGAGAACAGGCTTTAGCTCGGTTCCCGCAGCTCTGGAGCTGCTGACAAGCCCACCCTGCAGCAGCCAGTCCCAGGGATAAACACAACTAATCCCCAGTGGCAGGGAGTCCCATGGGTTAAACTGTCCAATATTTAGTGACTGGGATTCCTCTGGGTAAGCTCTGATAATATCTAATGGCAGGGAGTCCCACAGGTTAACCCTGCAACTATCCAGTGGTAAGGGAGCCCTGTGGGTTAACCATGCTAATCCCCAGTGACAGGGAGTCCCATGGGTTAACCCTGCTAAATATCCACTTGCAAGGAGTCCCGCACGCTAACCCTGCAAATATCCAGTTGCAGGGAGTCCCAAGGGTTAATTATTTCTTAGAGGAGCCTCATACCAAAGGAGACCAGCCAGGTTCTGTCCAATCCCCTCTTACTTGCCTGCTTTTCACAGGTGTCTCCCTATGGCCGAATGAATCCACCCCCCCCCAATCCTCCTGGTCCAGTTCTCTGGGCCTCTCTATATCTGCCCTCCGCTCATACCCCTTCCTCTTCTGTGCCTGCTGCCACGCCCCCTGGCGTTGCGTGGGGCCTGCTGCCCACGCAGCTCCTTTGTGGCTAAGCCACCAGACCTCCAAGCTCATGGCCTGGTGCCCTCACCTGGCTCTGGCTACCTTGTAGACCATGATCGCCAGCACTGAGAGGAGCAGAACGCCGCCAATCACTCCACTGGAGATCATGAGCAGCAAATTATCGTCCCCTGCAGAGAGACAGGCAGACACAGCTGGTGTGAGAAGTGGGATTAATGGTGTCAAGCAGTGCGTAAAGGGGGAGCAGCATCTATATGTGGGTAATTACAGTAACAGCATGCCCATGCATGGGTGGGAGGGTGCTATCGTCCCCTCTCCTGAGCTAAATTAGGCAGGCAGCTTGTACTCATCGTGCGTATATATAAGCATATATGGGAAGGGTGCACTACCTACTCAGAGGTTCCTAGGTTACTCTGGCCCTGGGGTAAATTAGAGGGGTGGCTTATATTTGGGTGTGAATATATACAGTAACCCCATACCCACACTCAGGCTATATTCAATAAACGGTAGACTTATACGAGGGACAACCTGTGTAAAAGAGTAATTATGGTAACACCAGGCATGGATGTGTACGTGAGTGCCCAGCCCCCCAAGCTCCCCAGACATGGGGCAGATACCCGGGTCAGGGTGTATAGGTGAGTAATTAAGGTAACAGAGAGCCCCAAGCACATCCCCCCCCAAGCTACCCCCAGACATGCGGCTAGGATTGCCGACTATCTAATCACACAAATCCAAACCCCCTTGCCCTGTCCCCTGCCCCACCCCTTCATGAGGCCCCGCCCCTGCCCTGCCCCTTCTCCAAGGCCCCGCCTTGCTTACTGCATCCCCCCTCCCACCATCGCTTGCTCTCCCCAACCCTCACTCACTTTCAGCGGGATGGGGCAGGGGATTGGGGTGAGGGCTCTGGGCTGGGGCCGAGGGGTTCGGAGTGTGGGAGGGGGCTCTGGGCTGAGCTTTGGGAAGGGGTTGGGGTGCAGGAAGGGGTGCAGGGTGCAGGCTCTGGGAGGGAGTTTGGGTGCGGGAGGGGGTGTAGGGCTGGGGCAGGGGATTGGGGTGTGGGACAGGGTGAGGGATGTGGGCTCTGGGAGGGAGTTTGGAGGCAGGAGGGGACTCCAGGATGGAGTAGGGGGTTCAGGTGCAGAGTGCAGGCTCTGGGAGGGAGTTTGGGTGCGGGAGGGGGCTCGGGACTGGGGGAGGGGGTTGGGGTGCGGGAGGAGGTGAGGGGTGCAGGCTCTGGGAGGGAGTGTGGGTGTAGGAGGGGCCTCAGGCCTGGGGAAGGGGTCCAGGTGCAGGAGGGGGGTGAGGGCTCGGCCGGGAGGCACTTACCTTGGGTGGCTCCCAGACTGGTGCACTGGGGCTAAGGCAAGGTCCCTGCCTGCCCTGGCTCCGTGCTGCCCTGCAGCACCTGGGGGGTAGGTGGGGGGCTCCATGTGCTTCCCATTGGCCCCAGTTCCCGGCACCGCAGGGGTATGTGGGCCACCACCGGGAGCGGCGTGGGGCCAGGGCAGGCAGGGAGCCTGCCTTAGCCCCGCCGCACCGCCGGACTTTTAGTGCCTAAAATCTCCCGGTTTGGCTGCAGGGAGATGGAGCCCGATTCCGGGAGACGCCCGGCCAAACCGGGACGGTTGGCATAACAAGGTTCCCTCTCGTTATCCCCACCCACGTGCGGAATGAATTTTGTGACATGCACCAATATGGAGGTGACGTGTGACACGACCCTGTGTGTCACAACACCTCCATATCGGGGCACGTAACAAAACTCATCTGGCGGGGATGGGGCTGAGGGGTTCGGCGTGTGGGAGGGGCTCAGGGCTGGGGCAGAGGGTTGGGGGGTGAGGGCTCTGGGGTGGGGCCAGGGATGAGGAGTTTGGGGGGCAGGCTGCACCTGCATGGCGCTCAATAGGTTTTTGTATGGCCGCGCAGCTTAGAGGGAACTCCGGCTGGCAACCCGACATGCGGCTGATACCCGGGTCGGGGCATGTACATGAGCAGTTACAGTATCAGGGGACCCCATACCCAGCCCCCCCGCCTGTCCCCGGTACCTGCGGGCACAGCCGGCAGCGCAGCCTGGCTCTGCCCATGGGCGTTGGTGACAGCGCAGGACACGTTGGCCAGGGCCCCGGCAGGGCCCCGCAGCTCCCCGCTCACGACGGGGCCCCGCACCCACGAAGTCGCCCGCAGCTCTGGGCCCTCGAAGTCCCCGGGGAGGGTGCGGTTGGGCAGGCGCCACTCTAGGCGGGGCGGGGGGTTCCCCTCAGCTGCGCAGTGACATGTGGCCTCCTCCCCAGGCCCGCTGCCCCGAACCGTGCAGTTCCCCCATGGCAGCAACTCCGGCGGGTCTGCAACGGGACACGGGACATGTGGGATACCAAGCCCAGATCCCCCGGCCGCCCCTGAGTCAGCCAGTGCCCCGCCCAGGGGCCGGATCGGGGCCAGCACCCCCTAGAGGGGCACAGCCCTGTGCCCCATTCCCTGCCACCCAAACCTTGGGGTTGATCGGGGGCCAGGGCCTTCCAGAGGGGAAAAGCCCCATGCCCCATTTCCTGCCACCCTGAGCCAGCCCCCCAACCTGGGGCTGGCACCGGCTAGAGGAGAAAGACCCCGTAGCCCCTTCCGCACCCCCCGATCCAGCCAGTCCACTGTCCCAGGAATGGATTGGGTCCTGAGCCCCCTAGAGGGAAAAGGACCCGTGCCTTGTTCCCCACCCCACTGAGCCCGCCCCCGCCCAGTGGCCGGATCGGGGCTGACACCGCCTAGAGGGGAAAGGACCCGTGCCTCATTCCCCACCCCACTGAGCCTGCCCCCGCCCTGTGCCCGGATCGGGTCCTGTGCCCCTAGCGGGGAAAGGACCCCGCGTCCCGCTGCCCCCTCACACTCCCGTCGAGGTGCGTGGCGGGCGGAGTCATCCCCCAGGCCGATCTCGTTCTCGGCGGCGCAGCGGTAGGGCCCCGAGTGGCGCCCCACGGCCGGCACTGTCACCTCGGGGCCCCGGCCCAGCCCGCGCAGCAGAGCCCGGCGTGGCCCCTGGAACCAGCGGTACTTGGTGGCCGGTGGGTGGCTCTGGCTGGTGCATCGCAGGGTGACGCTGTCACCTTCCTTCAGCCGGGCCGGCCCCACCACAGCCACGGCCGCGCCCCGCGGGCGATCTGGGGGGGAGGGGGCAAATTAGGGGGAGCCTGCCCCCACCGGCCACCCCGAGAGCCCAGAGCTCCTCCCGCCTCCTGCCTTCCCCAGAGCATCCCACCACTCCTCTGGGCCAGCCCCTCCCCCTCCGGGGCCAGCACCCACCAAGTGGGGAGAGCCCCCACCCCACCCCCTGCAGCACGACGCCCCCTCCTGCCCCCGCCCTGCTCCCTGCAGCACGACGCCCCCTACTAGCCCCCCACCCCGCCCCTGCAGCACGGCGCCCCCTGCTGATCCCCCGGCACACCCCCTGCAGCACGGCGCCCCCTGCTGACCCCCCCCAGCACACCCCCTGCAGCACGGTGCCCCCTGCTGACCCCCCGGCACCCCCTCTGCAGCACGGCACCCCCTGCTGACCCCCCACCCTGCCCCCTGCACCGCAGCGCCCCCTGCTGACCCTCTGCCCTGCCCCCTGCATCACAGCGCCCCCTACTAACTCCCCACCCTGCCCCCTGCACCACAGCTCTCCCTGCTGACCCCCGGCACAACCCCTGCAGCACGGCACCCCCCTGCTGACCCTCTGGTACACTCCCTGCAGCACGGCACCCCCCTGCTGACCCCCCAGCACACCCCCTGCAGCACGGCACCCCCCTGCTGACCCTCCGGCACACTCCCTGCAGCAGACGGCGCCCCTGCGACACCCGGCACAACCCTGCAGCACGGAGCCCCCTGCGGACCCTACGGCACACT